>NW_026893937.1:0-265848 GCF_032452875.1 Bos javanicus
CTGCCTACTGTATTGCTTTGTGCTCTCACCTCTGATTTCACTGGGGGCTGTCCCCCACCACCATCTCGCTCTCTCTGTCAAAGAGTTAACTTACAGCTCCAATTCATAAAGTTCCTTGTCATTCTTCCCTTTAACTTCCAGCTGAGTCTCCATCTGGAGCGCGGAACCCACCACGCTCACTAATTATGCCTGGGCTGCTAAGACCCACTCGAGAAGGTGTCTAGGGTGAGGCACCTTTCGCTATTCGAGAGGGCGCCTGCGGCCTACGTAAGTGGTGCAAACTTCTTGTCTTGAAGTTTGATTGGTCTTCCGCGTAAACCAAGCTACTCAGTCTCTTTTCTCCACCGAATTTTCCTACTGAGCTCTCCTCATACTATTATTCTTGACATCTCTGATTAGCATATAAATAGTCGCCTAGGCCATCTCTCCTTCGAATACCCTGGATCAGTTGGGGCTGGTCCCCGGCAGGTGGCGACCGAACAGGGACCTCAGGAGGCGATCCTCAAAGAGCTGAGCAGACACGAACCACGCAATCAGCAGGCAATAAGCATGGAGCTCAGCAGTGACGAATCATGCTGCTCAACTGGCAATAATCAAGCACGTGACCAGGCAGGAATCACGCAGCTCAGCTGGCAATTGTCAAGCAGATGAGCCGACAGGAATCACGCAGCTCAGATGGCAATTGTCATGCAGATGAGCCGGCAGGAATCACGCAGCTCAGCAGGCCCTGATCACGTGACTCTGCAGGCACTGATCACCTGGCTGATCAAGTACAGATCACGTGACTGAGCATGCACTGATCACGTGGCTATCATGCACTGATCACGTGACTGCGCATGCACTGATGACGTGGCTGTTCGGGCACTGATCACGTGTTTATCAGGCAGTGATCAGTGACTGACAGGCGCTGATCAGGGGACTGTGCACGCACTGATCAGGTGGCTGATCAGGAACTGACCACCTGACTGCGCATGCAGTGATCACGTGGCTGGTCGTTCACTGATCACGTGTTTATCATACGGTGATCACGTGACTGAGAGGCGCTGATCACGTGACTGTGCCGTCAGTGATCACGTGGCTGAGCAGGCACTGATATCGTGACTGAGCATGCACTGATCATGTGCCGGGAGCCGGGGAGGCATTCCACTCTGGACAAAGGTCATGAGGAAGGAGGCTCGGCATACGCAAATGCGGGATCGAGCCTCAGGAGTCCACCCGGATATTCTCGAGCATCTCCCCCCAAAAAAACCAGAGTCTGCCTACTGTATTGCTTTGTGCTCTCACCTCTGATTTCACTGGGGGCTGTCCCCCACCACCATCTCGCTCTCTCTGTCAAAGAGTTAACTTACAGCTCCAATTCATAAAGTTCCTTGTCATTCTTCCCTTTAACTTCCAGCTGAGTCTCCATCTGGAGCGCGGAACCCACCACGCTCACTAATTATGCCTGGGCTGCTAAGACCCACTCGAGAAGGTGTCTAGGGTGAGGCACCTTTCGCTATTCGAGAGGGCGCCTGCGGCCTACGTAAGTGGTGCAAACTTCTTGTCTTGAAGTTTGATTGGTCTTCCGCGTAAACCAAGCTACTCAGTCTCTTTTCTCCACCGAATTTTCCTACTGAGCTCTCCTCATACTATTATTCTTGACATCTCTGATTAGCATATAAATAGTCGCCTAGGCCATCTCTCCTTCGAATACCCTGGATCAGTTGGGGCTGGTCCCCGGCAGGTGGCGACCGAACAGGGACCTCAGGAGGCGATCCTCAAAGAGCTGAGCAGACACGAACCACGCAATCAGCAGGCAATAAGCATGGAGCTCAGCAGTGACGAATCATGCTGCTCAACTGGCAATAATCAAGCACGTGACCAGGCAGGAATCACGCAGCTCAGCTGGCAATTGTCAAGCAGATGAGCCGACAGGAATCACGCAGCTCAGATGGCAATTGTCATGCAGATGAGCCGGCAGGAATCACGCAGCTCAGCAGGCCCTGATCACGTGACTCTGCAGGCACTGATCACCTGGCTGATCAAGTACAGATCACGTGACTGAGCATGCACTGATCACGTGGCTATCATGCACTGATGACGTGACTGCGCATGCACTGATGACGTGGCTGATCAGGCACTGATCACATGGCTCATCATGCACTGATCACGTGTTTATCAGGCAATGATCAGTGACTGACAGGCGCTGATCATGGGACTGTGCACGCACTGATCACGTGGCTATCATGCACTGATCACGTGACTGCGCATGCACTGATGACGTGGCTGTTCGGGCACTGATCACGTGTTTATCAGGCAGTGATCAGTGACTGACAGGCGCTGATCAGGGGACTGTGCACGCACTGATCAGGTGGCTGATCAGGAACTGACCACCTGACTGCGCATGCAGTGATCACGTGGCTGGTCGTTCACTGATCACGTGTTTATCATACGGTGATCACGTGACTGAGAGGCGCTGATCACGTGACTGTGCCGTCAGTGATCACGTGGCTGAGCAGGCACTGATATCGTGACTGAGCATGCACTGATCATGTGCCGGGAGCCGGGGAGGCATTCCACTCTGGACAAAGGTCATGAGGAAGGAGGCTCGGCATACGCAAATGCGGGATCGAGCCTCAGGAGTCCACCCGGATATTCTCGAGCATCTCCCCCCCAAAAAACCCAGAGTCTGCCTACTGTATTGCTTTGTGCTCTCACCTCTGATTTCACTGGGGGCTGTCCCCCACCACCATCTCTTCTCTGTCAAAGAGTTAACTTACAGCTCCAATTCATAAAGTTCCTTGTCATTCTTCCCTTTAACTTCCAGCTGAGTCTCCATCTTGAGCGCGGAACCCACCACGCTCACTAATTATGCCTGGGCTGCTAAGACCCACTCGAGAAGGTGTCTAGGGTGAGGCACCTTTCGCTATTCGAGAGGGCGCCTGCGGCCTACGTAAGTGGTGCAAACTTCTTGTCTTGAAGTTTGATTGGTCTTCCGCGTAAACCAAGCTACTCAGTCTCTTTTCTCCACCGAATTTTCCTACTGAGCTCTCCTCATACTATTATTCTTGACATCTCTGATTAGCATATAAATAGTCGCCTAGGCCATCTCTCCTTCGAATACCCTGGATCAGTTGGGGCTGGTCCCCGGCAGGTGGCGACCGAACAGGGACCTCAGGAGGCGATCCTCAAAGAGCTGAGCAGACACGAACCACGCAATCAGCAGGCAATAAGCATGGAGCTCAGCAGTGACGAATCATGCTGCTCAACTGGCAATAATCAAGCACGTGACCAGGCAGGAATCACGCAGCTCAGCTGGCAATTGTCAAGCAGATGAGCCGACAGGAATCACGCAGCTCAGATGGCAATTGTCATGCAGATGAGCCGGCAGGAATCACGCAGCTCAGCAGGCCCTGATCACGTGACTCTGCAGGCACTGATCACCTGGCTGATCAAGTACAGATCACGTGACTGAGCATGCACTGATCACGTGGCTATCATGCACTGATGACGTGACTGCGCATGCACTGATGACGTGGCTGATCAGGCACTGATCACATGGCTCATCATGCACTGATCACGTGTTTATCAGGCAATGATCAGTGACTGACAGGCGCTGATCATGGGACTGTGCACGCACTGATCACGTGGCTATCATGCACTGATCACGTGACTGCGCATGCACTGATGACGTGGCTGTTCGGGCACTGATCACGTGTTTATCAGGCAGTGATCAGTGACTGACAGGCGCTGATCAGGGGACTGTGCACGCACTGATCAGGTGGCTGATCAGGAACTGACCACCTGACTGCGCATGCAGTGATCACGTGGCTGGTCGTTCACTGATCACGTGTTTATCATACGGTGATCACGTGACTGAGAGGCGCTGATCACGTGACTGTGCCGTCAGTGATCACGTGGCTGAGCAGGCACTGATATCGTGACTGAGCATGCACTGATCATGTGCCGGGAGCCGGGGAGGCATTCCACTCTGGACAAAGGTCATGAGGAAGGAGGCTCGGCATACGCAAATGCGGGATCGAGCCTCAGGAGTCCACCCGGATATTCTCGAGCATCTCCCCCCCAAAAAAACCAGAGTCTGCCTACTGTATTGCTTTGTGCTCTCACCTCTGATTTCACTGGGGGCTGTCCCCCACCACCATCTCGCTCTCTCTGTCAAAGAGTTAACTTACAGCTCCAATTCATAAAGTTCCTTGTCATTCTTCCCTTTAACTTCCAGCTGAGTCTCCATCTGGAGCGCGGAACCCACCACGCTCACTAATTATGCCTGGGCTGCTAAGACCCACTCGAGAAGGTGTCTAGGGTGAGGCACCTTTCGCTATTCGAGAGGGCGCCTGCGGCCTACGTAAGTGGTGCAAACTTCTTGTCTTGAAGTTTGATTGGTCTTCCGCGTAAACCAAGCTACTCAGTCTCTTTTCTCCACCGAATTTTCCTACTGAGCTCTCCTCATACTATTATTCTTGACATCTCTGATTAGCATATAAATAGTCGCCTAGGCCATCTCTCCTTCGAATACCCTGGATCAGTTGGGGCTGGTCCCCGGCAGGTGGCGACCGAACAGGGACCTCAGGAGGCGATCCTCAAAGAGCTGAGCAGACACGAACCACGCAATCAGCAGGCAATAAGCATGGAGCTCAGCAGTGACGAATCATGCTGCTCAACTGGCAATAATCAAGCACGTGACCAGGCAGGAATCACGCAGCTCAGCTGGCAATTGTCAAGCAGATGAGCCGACAGGAATCACGCAGCTCAGATGGCAATTGTCATGCAGATGAGCCGGCAGGAATCACGCAGCTCAGCAGGCCCTGATCACGTGACTCTGCAGGCACTGATCACCTGGCTGATCAAGTACAGATCACGTGACTGAGCATGCACTGATCACGTGGCTATCATGCACTGATGACGTGACTGCGCATGCACTGATGACGTGGCTGATCAGGCACTGATCACATGGCTCATCATGCACTGATCACGTGTTTATCAGGCAATGATCAGTGACTGACAGGCGCTGATCATGGGACTGTGCACGCACTGATCACGTGGCTATCATGCACTGATCACGTGACTGCGCATGCACTGATGACGTGGCTGTTCGGGCACTGATCACGTGTTTATCAGGCAGTGATCAGTGACTGACAGGCGCTGATCAGGGGACTGTGCACGCACTGATCAGGTGGCTGATCAGGAACTGACCACCTGACTGCGCATGCAGTGATCACGTGGCTGGTCGTTCACTGATCACGTGTTTATCATACGGTGATCACGTGACTGAGAGGCGCTGATCACGTGACTGTGCCGTCAGTGATCACGTGGCTGAGCAGGCACTGATATCGTGACTGAGCATGCACTGATCATGTGCCGGGAGCCGGGGAGGCATTCCACTCTGGACAAAGGTCATGAGGAAGGAGGCTCGGCATACGCAAATGCGGGATCGAGCCTCAGGAGTCCACCCGGATATTCTCGAGCATCTCCCCCCCAAAAAAACCAGAGTCTGCCTACTGTATTGCTTTGTGCTCTCACCTCTGATTTCACTGGGGGCTGTCCCCCACCACCATCTCGCTCTCTCTGTCAAAGAGTTAACTTACAGCTCCAATTCATAAAGTTCCTTGTCATTCTTCCCTTTAACTTCCAGCTGAGTCTCCATCTGGAGCGCGGAACCCACCACGCTCACTAATTATGCCTGGGCTGCTAAGACCCACTCGAGAAGGTGTCTAGGGTGAGGCACCTTTCGCTATTCGAGAGGGCGCCTGCGGCCTACGTAAGTGGTGCAAACTTCTTGTCTTGAAGTTTGATTGGTCTTCCGCGTAAACCAAGCTACTCAGTCTCTTTTCTCCACCGAATTTTCCTACTGAGCTCTCCTCATACTATTATTCTTGACATCTCTGATTAGCATATAAATAGTCGCCTAGGCCATCTCTCCTTCGAATACCCTGGATCAGTTGGGGCTGGTCCCCGGCAGGTGGCGACCGAACAGGGACCTCAGGAGGCGATCCTCAAAGAGCTGAGCAGACACGAACCACGCAATCAGCAGGCAATAAGCATGGAGCTCAGCAGTGACGAATCATGCTGCTCAACTGGCAATAATCAAGCACGTGACCAGGCAGGAATCACGCAGCTCAGCTGGCAATTGTCAAGCAGATGAGCCGACAGGAATCACGCAGCTCAGATGGCAATTGTCATGCAGATGAGCCGGCAGGAATCACGCAGCTCAGCAGGCCCTGATCACGTGACTCTGCAGGCACTGATCACCTGGCTGATCAAGTACAGATCACGTGACTGAGCATGCACTGATCACGTGGCTATCATGCACTGATGACGTGACTGCGCATGCACTGATGACGTGGCTGATCAGGCACTGATCACATGGCTCATCATGCACTGATCACGTGTTTATCAGGCAATGATCAGTGACTGACAGGCGCTGATCATGGGACTGTGCACGCACTGATCACGTGGCTATCATGCACTGATCACGTGACTGCGCATGCACTGATGACGTGGCTGTTCGGGCACTGATCACGTGTTTATCAGGCAGTGATCAGTGACTGACAGGCGCTGATCAGGGGACTGTGCACGCACTGATCAGGTGGCTGATCAGGAACTGACCACCTGACTGCGCATGCAGTGATCACGTGGCTGGTCGTTCACTGATCACGTGTTTATCATACGGTGATCACGTGACTGAGAGGCGCTGATCACGTGACTGTGCCGTCAGTGATCACGTGGCTGAGCAGGCACTGATATCGTGACTGAGCATGCACTGATCATGTGCCGGGAGCCGGGGAGGCATTCCACTCTGGACAAAGGTCATGAGGAAGGAGGCTCGGCATACGCAAATGCGGGATCGAGCCTCAGGAGTCCACCCGGATATTCTCGAGCATCTCCCCCCCAAAAAAACCAGAGTCTGCCTACTGTATTGCTTTGTGCTCTCACCTCTGATTTCACTGGGGGCTGTCCCCCACCACCATCTCGCTCTCTCTGTCAAAGAGTTAACTTACAGCTCCAATTCATAAAGTTCCTTGTCATTCTTCCCTTTAACTTCCAGCTGAGTCTCCATCTGGAGCGCGGAACCCACCACGCTCACTAATTATGCCTGGGCTGCTAAGACCCACTCGAGAAGGTGTCTAGGGTGAGGCACCTTTCGCTATTCGAGAGGGCGCCTGCGGCCTACGTAAGTGGTGCAAACTTCTTGTCTTGAAGTTTGATTGGTCTTCCGCGTAAACCAAGCTACTCAGTCTCTTTTCTCCACCGAATTTTCCTACTGAGCTCTCCTCATACTATTATTCTTGACATCTCTGATTAGCATATAAATAGTCGCCTAGGCCATCTCTCCTTCGAATACCCTGGATCAGTTGGGGCTGGTCCCCGGCAGGTGGCGACCGAACAGGGACCTCAGGAGGCGATCCTCAAAGAGCTGAGCAGACACGAACCACGCAATCAGCAGGCAATAAGCATGGAGCTCAGCAGTGACGAATCATGCTGCTCAACTGGCAATAATCAAGCACGTGACCAGGCAGGAATCACGCAGCTCAGCTGGCAATTGTCAAGCAGATGAGCCGACAGGAATCACGCAGCTCAGATGGCAATTGTCATGCAGATGAGCCGGCAGGAATCACGCAGCTCAGCAGGCCCTGATCACGTGACTCTGCAGGCACTGATCACCTGGCTGATCAAGTACAGATCACGTGACTGAGCATGCACTGATCACGTGGCTATCATGCACTGATGACGTGACTGCGCATGCACTGATGACGTGGCTGATCAGGCACTGATCACATGGCTCATCATGCACTGATCACGTGTTTATCAGGCAATGATCAGTGACTGACAGGCGCTGATCATGGGACTGTGCACGCACTGATCACGTGGCTATCATGCACTGATCACGTGACTGCGCATGCACTGATGACGTGGCTGTTCGGGCACTGATCACGTGTTTATCAGGCAGTGATCAGTGACTGACAGGCGCTGATCAGGGGACTGTGCACGCACTGATCAGGTGGCTGATCAGGAACTGACCACCTGACTGCGCATGCAGTGATCACGTGGCTGGTCGTTCACTGATCACGTGTTTATCATACGGTGATCACGTGACTGAGAGGCGCTGATCACGTGACTGTGCCGTCAGTGATCACGTGGCTGAGCAGGCACTGATATCGTGACTGAGCATGCACTGATCATGTGCCGGGAGCCGGGGAGGCATTCCACTCTGGACAAAGGTCATGAGGAAGGAGGCTCGGCATACGCAAATGCGGGATCGAGCCTCAGGAGTCCACCCGGATATTCTCGAGCATCTCCCCCCCAAAAAACCCAGAGTCTGCCTACTGTATTGCTTTGTGCTCTCACCTCTGATTTCACTGGGGGCTGTCCCCCACCACCATCTCGCTCTCTCTGTCAAAGAGTTAACTTACAGCTCCAATTCATAAAGTTCCTTGTCATTCTTCCCTTTAACTTCCAGCTGAGTCTCCATCTGGAGCGCGGAACCCACCACGCTCACTAATTATGCCTGGGCTGCTAAGACCCACTCGAGAAGGTGTCTAGGGTGAGGCACCTTTCGCTATTCGAGAGGGCGCCTGCGGCCTACGTAAGTGGTGCAAACTTCTTGTCTTGAAGTTTGATTGGTCTTCCGCGTAAACCAAGCTACTCAGTCTCTTTTCTCCACCGAATTTTCCTACTGAGCTCTCCTCATACTATTATTCTTGACATCTCTGATTAGCATATAAATAGTCGCCTAGGCCATCTCTCCTTCGAATACCCTGGATCAGTTGGGGCTGGTCCCCGGCAGGTGGCGACCGAACAGGGACCTCAGGAGGCGATCCTCAAAGAGCTGAGCAGACACGAACCACGCAATCAGCAGGCAATAAGCATGGAGCTCAGCAGTGACGAATCATGCTGCTCAACTGGCAATAATCAAGCACGTGACCAGGCAGGAATCACGCAGCTCAGCTGGCAATTGTCAAGCAGATGAGCCGACAGGAATCACGCAGCTCAGATGGCAATTGTCATGCAGATGAGCCGGCAGGAATCACGCAGCTCAGCAGGCCCTGATCACGTGACTCTGCAGGCACTGATCACCTGGTTGATCAAGTACAGATCACGTGACTGAGCATGCACTGATCACGTGGCTATCATGCACTGATCACGTGACTGCGCATGCACTGATGACGTGGCTGTTCGGGCACTGATCACGTGTTTATCAGGCAGTGATCAGTGACTGACAGGCGCTGATCAGGGGACTGTGCACGCACTGATCAGGTGGCTGATCAGGAACTGACCACCTGACTGCGCATGCAGTGATCACGTGGCTGGTCGTTCACTGATCACGTGTTTATCATACGGTGATCACGTGACTGAGAGGCGCTGATCACGTGACTGTGCCGTCAGTGATCACGTGGCTGAGCAGGCACTGATATCGTGACTGAGCATGCACTGATCATGTGCCGGGAGCCGGGGAGGCATTCCACTCTGGACAAAGGTCATGAGGAAGGAGGCTCGGCATAGGCAAATGCGGGATCGAGCCTCAGGAGTCCACCCGGATATTCTCGAGCATCTCCCCCCCAAAAAACCCAGAGTCTGCCTACTGTATTGCTTTGTGCTCTCACCTCTGATTTCACTGGGGGCTGTCCCCCACCACCATCTCGCTCTCTCTGTCAAAGAGTTAACTTACAGCTCCAATTCATAAAGTTCCTTGTCATTCTTCCCTTTAACTTCCAGCTGAGTCTCCATCTGGAGCGCGGAACCCACCACGCTCACTAATTATGCCTGGGCTGCTAAGACCCACTCGAGAAGGTGTCTAGGGTGAGGCACCTTTCGCTATTCGAGAGGGCGCCTGCGGCCTACGTAAGTGGTGCAAACTTCTTGTCTTGAAGTTTGATTGGTCTTCCGCGTAAACCAAGCTACTCAGTCTCTTTTCTCCACCGAATTTTCCTACTGAGCTCTCCTCATACTATTATTCTTGACATCTCTGATTAGCATATAAATAGTCGCCTAGGCCATCTCTCCTTCGAATACCCTGGATCAGTTGGGGCTGGTCCCCGGCAGGTGGCGACCGAACAGGGACCTCAGGAGGCGATCCTCAAAGAGCTGAGCAGACACGAACCACGCAATCAGCAGGCAATAAGCATGGAGCTCAGCAGTGACGAATCATGCTGCTCAACTGGCAATAATCAAGCACGTGACCAGGCAGGAATCACGCAGCTCAGCTGGCAATTGTCAAGCAGATGAGCCGACAGGAATCACGCAGCTCAGATGGCAATTGTCATGCAGATGAGCCGGCAGGAATCACGCAGCTCAGCAGGCCCTGATCACGTGACTCTGCAGGCACTGATCACCTGGCTGATCAAGTACAGATCACGTGACTGAGCATGCACTGATCACGTGGCTATCATGCACTGATGACGTGACTGCGCATGCACTGATGACGTGGCTGATCAGGCACTGATCACATGGCTCATCATGCACTGATCACGTGTTTATCAGGCAATGATCAGTGACTGACAGGCGCTGATCATGGGACTGTGCACGCACTGATCACGTGGCTATCATGCACTGATCACGTGACTGCGCATGCACTGATGACGTGGCTGTTCGGGCACTGATCACGTGTTTATCAGGCAGTGATCAGTGACTGACAGGCGCTGATCAGGGGACTGTGCACGCACTGATCAGGTGGCTGATCAGGAACTGACCACCTGACTGCGCATGCAGTGATCACGTGGCTGGTCGTTCACTGATCACGTGTTTATCATACGGTGATCACGTGACTGAGAGGCGCTGATCACGTGACTGTGCCGTCAGTGATCACGTGGCTGAGCAGGCACTGATATCGTGACTGAGCATGCACTGATCATGTGCCGGGAGCCGGGGAGGCATTCCACTCTGGACAAAGGTCATGAGGAAGGAGGCTCGGCATACGCAAATGCGGGATCGAGCCTCAGGAGTCCACCCGGATATTCTCGAGCATCTCCCCCCCAAAAAAACCAGAGTCTGCCTACTGTATTGCTTTGTGCTCTCACCTCTGATTTCACTGGGGGCTGTCCCCCACCACCATCTCGCTCTCTCTGTCAAAGAGTTAACTTACAGCTCCAATTCATAAAGTTCCTTGTCATTCTTCCCTTTAACTTCCAGCTGAGTCTCCATCTGGAGCGCGGAACCCACCACGCTCACTAATTATGCCTGGGCTGCTAAGACCCACTCGAGAAGGTGTCTAGGGTGAGGCACCTTTCGCTATTCGAGAGGGCGCCTGCGGCCTACGTAAGTGGTGCAAACTTCTTGTCTTGAAGTTTGATTGGTCTTCCGCGTAAACCAAGCTACTCAGTCTCTTTTCTCCACCGAATTTTCCTACTGAGCTCTCCTCATACTATTATTCTTGACATCTCTGATTAGCATATAAATAGTCGCCTAGGCCATCTCTCCTTCGAATACCCTGGATCAGTTGGGGCTGGTCCCCGGCAGGTGGCGACCGAACAGGGACCTCAGGAGGCGATCCTCAAAGAGCTGAGCAGACACGAACCACGCAATCAGCAGGCAATAAGCATGGAGCTCAGCAGTGACGAATCATGCTGCTCAACTGGCAATAATCAAGCACGTGACCAGGCAGGAATCACGCAGCTCAGCTGGCAATTGTCAAGCAGATGAGCCGACAGGAATCACGCAGCTCAGATGGCAATTGTCATGCAGATGAGCCGGCAGGAATCACGCAGCTCAGCAGGCCCTGATCACGTGACTCTGCAGGCACTGATCACCTGGCTGATCAAGTACAGATCACGTGACTGAGCATGCACTGATCACGTGGCTATCATGCACTGATGACGTGACTGCGCATGCACTGATGACGTGGCTGATCAGGCACTGATCACATGGCTCATCATGCACTGATCACGTGTTTATCAGGCAATGATCAGTGACTGACAGGCGCTGATCATGGGACTGTGCACGCACTGATCACGTGGCTATCATGCACTGATCACGTGACTGCGCATGCACTGATGACGTGGCTGTTCGGGCACTGATCACGTGTTTATCAGGCAGTGATCAGTGACTGACAGGCGCTGATCAGGGGACTGTGCACGCACTGATCAGGTGGCTGATCAGGAACTGACCACCTGACTGCGCATGCAGTGATCACGTGGCTGGTCGTTCACTGATCACGTGTTTATCATACGGTGATCACGTGACTGAGAGGCGCTGATCACGTGACTGTGCCGTCAGTGATCACGTGGCTGAGCAGGCACTGATATCGTGACTGAGCATGCACTGATCATGTGCCGGGAGCCGGGGAGGCATTCCACTCTGGACAAAGGTCATGAGGAAGGAGGCTCGGCATACGCAAATGCGGGATCGAGCCTCAGGAGTCCACCCGGATATTCTCGAGCATCTCCCCCCAAAAAAACCAGAGTCTGCCTACTGTATTGCTTTGTGCTCTCACCTCTGATTTCACTGGGGGCTGTCCCCCACCACCATCTCGCTCTCTCTGTCAAAGAGTTAACTTACAGCTCCAATTCATAAAGTTCCTTGTCATTCTTCCCTTTAACTTCCAGCTGAGTCTCCATCTGGAGCGCGGAACCCACCACGCTCACTAATTATGCCTGGGCTGCTAAGACCCACTCGAGAAGGTGTCTAGGGTGAGGCACCTTTCGCTATTCGAGAGGGCGCCTGCGGCCTACGTAAGTGGTGCAAACTTCTTGTCTTGAAGTTTGATTGGTCTTCCGCGTAAACCAAGCTACTCAGTCTCTTTTCTCCACCGAATTTTCCTACTGAGCTCTCCTCATACTATTATTCTTGACATCTCTGATTAGCATATAAATAGTCGCCTAGGCCATCTCTCCTTCGAATACCCTGGATCAGTTGGGGCTGGTCCCCGGCAGGTGGCGACCGAACAGGGACCTCAGGAGGCGATCCTCAAAGAGCTGAGCAGACACGAACCACGCAATCAGCAGGCAATAAGCATGGAGCTCAGCAGTGACGAATCATGCTGCTCAACTGGCAATAATCAAGCACGTGACCAGGCAGGAATCACGCAGCTCAGCTGGCAATTGTCAAGCAGATGAGCCGACAGGAATCACGCAGCTCAGATGGCAATTGTCATGCAGATGAGCCGGCAGGAATCACGCAGCTCAGCAGGCCCTGATCACGTGACTCTGCAGGCACTGATCACCTGGCTGATCAAGTACAGATCACGTGACTGAGCATGCACTGATCACGTGGCTATCATGCACTGATGACGTGACTGCGCATGCACTGATGACGTGGCTGATCAGGCACTGATCACATGGCTCATCATGCACTGATCACGTGTTTATCAGGCAATGATCAGTGACTGACAGGCGCTGATCCTGGGACTGTGCACGCACTGATCACGTGGCTATCATGCACTGATCACGTGACTGCGCATGCACTGATGACGTGGCTGTTCGGGCACTGATCACCTGTTTATCAGGCAGTGATCAGTGACTGACAGGCGCTGATCAGGGGACTGTGCACGCACTGATCAGGTGGCTGATCAGGAACTGACCACCTGACTGCGCATGCAGTGATCACGTGGCTGGTCGTTCACTGATCACGTGTTTATCATACGGTGATCACGTGACTGAGAGGCGCTGATCACGTGACTGTGCCGTCAGTGATCACGTGGCTGAGCAGGCACTGATATCGTGACTGAGCATGCACTGATCATGTGCCGGGAGCCGGGGAGGCATTCTACTCTGGACAAAGGTCATGAGGAAGGAGGCTCGGCATACGCATATGTGGGATCGAGCCTCAGGAGTCCACCCGGATATTTTCGAGCATCTCCCCCCCCAAAGAACCAGAGTCTGCCTACTGTATTGCTTTGTGCTCTCACCTCTGATTTCACTGGGGGCTGTCCCCCACCACCATCTCGCTCTCTCTGTCAAAGAGTTAACTTACAGCTCCAATTCATAAAGTTCCTTGTCATTCTTCCCTTTAACTTCCAGCTGAGTCTCCATCTGGAGCGCGGAACCCACCACGCTTCCTAATTATGCCTGGGCTGCTAAGACCCACTCGAGAAGGTGTCTAGGGTGAGGCACCTTTCGCTATTCGAGAGGGCGCCTGCGGCCTACGTAAGTGGTGCAAACTTCTTGTCTTGAAGTTTGATTGGTCTTCCGCGTAAACCAAGCTACTCAGTCTCTTTTCTCCACCGAATTTTCCTACTGAGCTCTCCTCATACTATTATTCTTGACATCTCTGATTAGCATATAAATAGTCGCCTAGGCCATCTCTCCTTCGAATACCCTGGATCAGTTGGGGCTGGTCCCCGGCAGGTGGCGACCGAACAGGGACCTCAGGAGGCGATCCTCAAAGAGCTGAGCAGACACGAACCACGCAATCAGCAGGCAATAAGCATGGAGCTCAGCAGTGACGAATCATGCTGCTCAACTGGCAATAATCAAGCACGTGACCAGGCAGGAATCACGCAGCTCAGCTGGCAATTGTCAAGCAGATGAGCCGACAGGAATCACGCAGCTCAGATGGCAATTGTCATGCAGATGAGCCGGCAGGAATCACGCAGCTCAGCAGGCCCTGATCACGTGACTCTGCAGGCACTGATCACCTGGCTGATCAAGTACAGATCACGTGACTGAGCATGCACTGATCACGTGGCTATCATGCACTGATGACGTGACTGCGCATGCACTGATGACGTGGCTGATCAGGCACTGATCACATGGCTCATCATGCACTGATCACGTGTTTATCAGGCAATGATCAGTGACTGACAGGCGCTGATCATGGGACTGTGCACGCACTGATCACGTGGCTATCATGCACTGATCACGTGACTGCGCATGCACTGATGACGTGGCTGTTCGGGCACTGATCACGTGTTTATCAGGCAGTGATCAGTGACTGACAGGCGCTGATCAGGGGACTGTGCACGCACTGATCAGGTGGCTGATCAGGAACTGACCACCTGACTGCGCATGCAGTGATCACGTGGCTGGTCGTTCACTGATCACGTGTTTATCATACGGTGATCACGTGACTGAGAGGCGCTGATCACGTGACTGTGCCGTCAGTGATCACGTGGCTGAGCAGGCACTGATATCGTGACTGAGCATGCACTGATCATGTGCCGGGAGCCGGGGAGGCATTCCACTCTGGACAAAGGTCATGAGGAAGGAGGCTCGGCATACGCAAATGCGGGATCGAGCCTCAGGAGTCCACCCGGATATTCTCGAGCATCTCCCCCCCAAAAAAACCAGAGTCTGCCTACTGTATTGCTTTGTGCTCTCACCTCTGATTTCACTGGGGGCTGTCCCCCACCACCATCTCGCTCTCTCTGTCAAAGAGTTAACTTACAGCTCCAATTCATAAAGTTCCTTGTCATTCTTCCCTTTAACTTCCAGCTGAGTCTCCATCTGGAGCGCGGAACCCACCACGCTCACTAATTATGCCTGGGCTGCTAAGACCCACTCGAGAAGGTGTCTAGGGTGAGGCACCTTTCGCTATTCGAGAGGGCGCCTGCGGCCTACGTAAGTGGTGCAAACTTCTTGTCTTGAAGTTTGATTGGTCTTCCGCGTAAACCAAGCTACTCAGTCTCTTTTCTCCACCGAATTTTCCTACTGAGCTCTCCTCATACTATTATTCTTGACATCTCTGATTAGCATATAAATAGTCGCCTAGGCCATCTCTCCTTCGAATACCCTGGATCAGTTGGGGCTGGTCCCCGGCAGGTGGCGACCGAACAGGGACCTCAGGAGGCGATCCTCAAAGAGCTGAGCAGACACGAACCACGCAATCAGCAGGCAATAAGCATGGAGCTCAGCAGTGACGAATCATGCTGCTCAACTGGCAATAATCAAGCACGTGACCAGGCAGGAATCACGCAGCTCAGCTGGCAATTGTCAAGCAGATGAGCCGACAGGAATCACGCAGCTCAGATGGCAATTGTCATGCAGATGAGCCGGCAGGAATCACGCAGCTCAGCAGGCCCTGATCACGTGATTCTGCAGGCACTGATCACCTGGCTGATCAAGTACAGATCACGTGACTGAGCATGCACTGATCACGTGGCTATCATGCACTGATGACGTGACTGCGCATGCACTGATGACGTGGCTGATCAGGCACTGATCACATGGCTCATCATGCACTGATCACGTGTTTATCAGGCAATGATCAGTGACTGACAGGCGCTGATCATGGGACTGTGCACGCACTGATCACGTGGCTATCATGCACTGATCACGTGACTGCGCATGCACTGATGACGTGGCTGTTCGGGCACTGATCACGTGTTTATCAGGCAGTGATCAGTGACTGACAGGCGCTGATCAGGGGACTGTGCACGCACTGATCAGGTGGCTGATCAGGAACTGACCACCTGACTGCGCATGCAGTGATCACGTGGCTGGTCGTTCACTGATCACGTGTTTATCATACGGTGATCACGTGACTGAGAGGCGCTGATCACGTGACTGTGCCGTCAGTGATCACGTGGCTGAGCAGGCACTGATATCGTGACTGAGCATGCACTGATCATGTGCCGGGAGCCGGGGAGGCATTCCACTCTGGACAAAGGTCATGAGGAAGGAGGCTCGGCATACGCAAATGCGGGATCGAGCCTCAGGAGTCCACCCGGATATTCTCGAGCATCTCCCCCCCAAAAAAACCAGAGTCTGCCTACTGTATTGCTTTGTGCTCTCACCTCTGATTTCACTGGGGGCTGTCCCCCACCACCATCTCGCTCTCTCTGTCAAAGAGTTAACTTACAGCTCCAATTCATAAAGTTCCTTGTCATTCTTCCCTTTAACTTCCAGCTGAGTCTCCATCTGGAGCGCGGAACCCACCACGCTCACTAATTATGCCTGGGCTGCTAAGACCCACTCGAGAAGGTGTCTAGGGTGAGGCACCTTTCGCTATTCGAGAGGGCGCCTGCGGCCTACGTAAGTGGTGCAAACTTCTTGTCTTGAAGTTTGATTGGTCTTCCGCGTAAACCAAGCTACTCAGTCTCTTTTCTCCACCGAATTTTCCTACTGAGCTCTCCTCATACTATTATTCTTGACATCTCTGATTAGCATATAAATAGTCGCCTAGGCCATCTCTCCTTCGAATACCCTGGATCAGTTGGGGCTGGTCCCCGGCAGGTGGCGACCGAACAGGGACCTCAGGAGGCGATCCTCAAAGAGCTGAGCAGACACGAACCACGCAATCAGCAGGCAATAAGCATGGAGCTCAGCAGTGACGAATCATGCTGCTCAACTGGCAATAATCAAGCACGTGACCAGGCAGGAATCACGCAGCTCAGCTGGCAATTGTCAAGCAGATGAGCCGACAGGAATCACGCAGCTCAGATGGCAATTGTCATGCAGATGAGCCGGCAGGAATCACGCAGCTCAGCAGGCCCTGATCACGTGACTCTGCAGGCACTGATCACCTGGCTGATCAAGTACAGATCACGTGACTGAGCATGCACTGATCACGTGGCTATCATGCACTGATGACGTGACTGCGCATGCACTGATGACGTGGCTGATCAGGCACTGATCACATGGCTCATCATGCACTGATCACGTGTTTATCAGGCAATGATCAGTGACTGACAGGCGCTGATCATGGGACTGTGCACGCACTGATCACGTGGCTATCATGCACTGATCACGTGACTGCGCATGCACTGATGACGTGGCTGTTCGGGCACTGATCACGTGTTTATCAGGCAGTGATCAGTGACTGACAGGCGCTGATCAGGGGACTGTGCACGCACTGATCAGGTGGCTGATCAGGAACTGACCACCTGACTGCGCATGCAGTGATCACGTGGCTGGTCGTTCACTGATCACGTGTTTATCATACGGTGATCACGTGACTGAGAGGCGCTGATCACGTGACTGTGCCGTCAGTGATCACGTGGCTGAGCAGGCACTGATATCGTGACTGAGCATGCACTGATCATGTGCCGGGAGCCGGGGAGGCATTCCACTCTGGACAAAGGTCATGAGGAAGGAGGCTCGGCATACGCAAATGCGGGATCGAGCCTCAGGAGTCCACCCGGATATTCTCGAGCATCTCCCCCCCAAAAAACCCAGAGTCTGCCTACTGTATTGCTTTGTGCTCTCACCTCTGATTTCACTGGGGGCTGTCCCCCACCACCATCTCGCTCTCTCTGTCAAAGAGTTAACTTACAGCTCCAATTCATAAAGTTCCTTGTCATTCTTCCCTTTAACTTCCAGCTGAGTCTCCATCTGGAGCGCGGAACCCACCACGCTCACTAATTATGCCTGGGCTGCTAAGACCCACTCGAGAAGGTGTCTAGGGTGAGGCACCTTTCGCTATTCGAGAGGGCGCCTGCGGCCTACGTAAGTGGTGCAAACTTCTTGTCTTGAAGTTTGATTGGTCTTCCGCGTAAACCAAGCTACTCAGTCTCTTTTCTCCACCGAATTTTCCTACTGAGCTCTCCTCATACTATTATTCTTGACATCTCTGATTAGCATATAAATAGTCGCCTAGGCCATCTCTCCTTCGAATACCCTGGATCAGTTGGGGCTGGTCCCCGGCAGGTGGCGACCGAACAGGGACCTCAGGAGGCGATCCTCAAAGAGCTGAGCAGACACGAACCACGCAATCAGCAGGCAATAAGCATGGAGCTCAGCAGTGACGAATCATGCTGCTCAACTGGCAATAATCAAGCACGTGACCAGGCAGGAATCACGCAGCTCAGCTGGCAATTGTCAAGCAGATGAGCCGACAGGAATCACGCAGCTCAGATGGCAATTGTCATGCAGATGAGCCGGCAGGAATCACGCAGCTCAGCAGGCCCTGATCACGTGACTCTGCAGGCACTGATCACCTGGCTGATCAAGTACAGATCACGTGACTGAGCATGCACTGATCACGTGGCTATCATGCACTGATGACGTGACTGCGCATGCACTGATGACGTGGCTGATCAGGCACTGATCACATGGCTCATCATGCACTGATCACGTGTTTATCAGGCAATGATCAGTGACTGACAGGCGCTGATCATGGGACTGTGCACGCACTGATCACGTGGCTATCATGCACTGATCACGTGACTGCGCATGCACTGATGACGTGGCTGTTCGGGCACTGATCACGTGTTTATCAGGCAGTGATCAGTGACTGACAGGCGCTGATCAGGGGACTGTGCACGCACTGATCAGGTGGCTGATCAGGAACTGACCACCTGACTGCGCATGCAGTGATCACGTGGCTGGTCGTTCACTGATCACGTGTTTATCATACGGTGATCACGTGACTGAGAGGCGCTGATCACGTGACTGTGCCGTCAGTGATCACGTGGCTGAGCAGGCACTGATATCGTGACTGAGCATGCACTGATCATGTGCCGGGAGCCGGGGAGGCATTCCACTCTGGACAAAGGTCATGAGGAAGGAGGCTCGGCATACGCAAATGCGGGATCGAGCCTCAGGAGTCCACCCGGATATTCTCGAGCATCTCCCCCCCAAAAAAACCAGAGTCTGCCTACTGTATTGCTTTGTGCTCTCACCTCTGATTTCACTGGGGGCTGTCCCCCACCACCATCTCGCTCTCTCTGTCAAAGAGTTAACTTACAGCTCCAATTCATAAAGTTCCTTGTCATTCTTCCCTTTAACTTCCAGCTGAGTCTCCATCTGGAGCGCGGAACCCACCACGCTCACTAATTATGCCTGGGCTGCTAAGACCCACTCGAGAAGGTGTCTAGGGTGAGGCACCTTTCGCTATTCGAGAGGGCGCCTGCGGCCTACGTAAGTGGTGCAAACTTCTTGTCTTGAAGTTTGATTGGTCTTCCGCGTAAACCAAGCTACTCAGTCTCTTTTCTCCACCGAATTTTCCTACTGAGCTCTCCTCATACTATTATTCTTGACATCTCTGATTAGCATATAAATAGTCGCCTAGGCCATCTCTCCTTCGAATACCCTGGATCAGTTGGGGCTGGTCCCCGGCAGGTGGCGACCGAACAGGGACCTCAGGAGGCGATCCTCAAAGAGCTGAGCAGACACGAACCACGCAATCAGCAGGCAATAAGCATGGAGCTCAGCAGTGACGAATCATGCTGCTCAACTGGCAATAATCAAGCACGTGACCAGGCAGGAATCACGCAGCTCAGCTGGCAATTGTCAAGCAGATGAGCCGACAGGAATCACGCAGCTCAGATGGCAATTGTCATGCAGATGAGCCGGCAGGAATCACGCAGCTCAGCAGGCCCTGATCACGTGACTCTGCAGGCACTGATCACCTGGCTGATCAAGTACAGATCACGTGACTGAGCATGCACTGATCACGTGGCTATCATGCACTGATGACGTGACTGCGCATGCACTGATGACGTGGCTGATCAGGCACTGATCACATGGCTCATCATGCACTGATCACGTGTTTATCAGGCAATGATCAGTGACTGACAGGCGCTGATCATGGGACTGTGCACGCACTGATCACGTGGCTATCATGCACTGATCACGTGACTGCGCATGCACTGATGACGTGGCTGTTCGGGCACTGATCACGTGTTTATCAGGCAGTGATCAGTGACTGACAGGCGCTGATCAGGGGACTGTGCACGCACTGATCAGGTGGCTGATCAGGAACTGACCACCTGACTGCGCATGCAGTGATCACGTGGCTGGTCGTTCACTGATCACGTGTTTATCATACGGTGATCACGTGACTGAGAGGCGCTGATCACGTGACTGTGCCGTCAGTGATCACGTGGCTGAGCAGGCACTGATATCGTGACTGAGCATGCACTGATCATGTGCCGGGAGCCGGGGAGGCATTCCACTCTGGACAAAGGTCATGAGGAAGGAGGCTCGGCATACGCAAATGCGGGATCGAGCCTCAGGAGTCCACCCGGATATTCTCGAGCATCTCCCCCCCAAAAAAACCAGAGTCTGCCTACTGTATTGCTTTGTGCTCTCACCTCTGATTTCACTGGGGGCTGTCCCCCACCACCATCTCGCTCTCTCTGTCAAAGAGTTAACTTACAGCTCCAATTCATAAAGTTCCTTGTCATTCTTCCCTTTAACTTCCAGCTGAGTCTCCATCTGGAGCGCGGAACCCACCACGCTCACTAATTATGCCTGGGCTGCTAAGACCCACTCGAGAAGGTGTCTAGGGTGAGGCACCTTTCGCTATTCGAGAGGGCGCCTGCGGCCTACGTAAGTGGTGCAAACTTCTTGTCTTGAAGTTTGATTGGTCTTCCGCGTAAACCAAGCTACTCAGTCTCTTTTCTCCACCGAATTTTCCTACTGAGCTCTCCTCATACTATTATTCTTGACATCTCTGATTAGCATATAAATAGTCGCCTAGGCCATCTCTCCTTCGAATACCCTGGATCAGTTGGGGCTGGTCCCCGGCAGGTGGCGACCGAACAGGGACCTCAGGAGGCGATCCTCAAAGAGCTGAGCAGACACGAACCACGCAATCAGCAGGCAATAAGCATGGAGCTCAGCAGTGACGAATCATGCTGCTCAACTGGCAATAATCAAGCACGTGACCAGGCAGGAATCACGCAGCTCAGCTGGCAATTGTCAAGCAGATGAGCCGACAGGAATCACGCAGCTCAGATGGCAATTGTCATGCAGATGAGCCGGCAGGAATCACGCAGCTCAGCAGGCCCTGATCACGTGATTCTGCAGGCACTGATCACCTGGCTGATCAAGTACAGATCACGTGACTGAGCATGCACTGATCACGTGGCTATCATGCACTGATGACGTGACTGTTCGGGCACTGATCACGGGTTTATCAGGCAGTGATCAGTGACTGACAGGCGCTGATCAGGGGACTGTGCACGCACTGATCAGGTGGCTGATCAGGAACTGACCACCTGACTGCGCATGCAGTGATCACGTGGCTGGTCGTTCACTGATCACGTGTTTATCATACGGTGATCACGTGACTGAGAGGCGCTGATCACGTGACTGTGCCGTCAGTGATCACGTGGCTGAGCAGGCACTGATATCGTGACTGAGCATGCACTGATCATGTGCCGGGAGCCGGGGAGGCATTCCACTCTGGACAAAGGTCATGAGGAAGGAGGCTCGGCATACGCAAATGCGGGATCGAGCCTCAGGAGTCCACCCGGATATTCTCGAGCATCTCCCCCCCAAAAAACCCAGAGTCTGCCTACTGTATTGCTTTGTGCTCTCACCTCTGATTTCACTGGGGGCTGTCCCCCACCACCATCTCGCTCTCTCTGTCAAAGAGTTAACTTACAGCTCCAATTCATAAAGTTCCTTGTCATTCTTCCCTTTAACTTCCAGCTGAGTCTCCATCTGGAGCGCGGAACCCACCACGCTCACTAATTATGCCTGGGCTGCTAAGACCCACTCGAGAAGGTGTCTAGGGTGAGGCACCTTTCGCTATTCGAGAGGGCGCCTGCGGCCTACGTAAGTGGTGCAAACTTCTTGTCTTGAAGTTTGATTGGTCTTCCGCGTAAACCAAGCTACTCAGTCTCTTTTCTCCACCGAATTTTCCTACTGAGCTCTCCTCATACTATTATTCTTGACATCTCTGATTAGCATATAAATAGTCGCCTAGGCCATCTCTCCTTCGAATACCCTGGATCAGTTGGGGCTGGTCCCCGGCAGGTGGCGACCGAACAGGGACCTCAGGAGGCGATCCTCAAAGAGCTGAGCAGACACGAACCACGCAATCAGCAGGCAATAAGCATGGAGCTCAGCAGTGACGAATCATGCTGCTCAACTGGCAATAATCAAGCACGTGACCAGGCAGGAATCACGCAGCTCAGCTGGCAATTGTCAAGCAGATGAGCCGACAGGAATCACGCAGCTCAGATGGCAATTGTCATGCAGATGAGCCGGCAGGAATCACGCAGCTCAGCAGGCCCTGATCACGTGATTCTGCAGGCACTGATCACCTGGCTGATCAAGTACAGATCACGTGACTGAGCATGCACTGATCACGTGGCTATCATGCACTGATGACGTGACTGCGCATGCACTGATGACGTGGCTGATCAGGCACTGATCACATGGCTCATCATGCACTGATCACGTGTTTATCAGGCAATGATCAGTGACTGACAGGCGCTGATCATGGGACTGTGCACGCACTGATCACGTGGCTATCATGCACTGATCACGTGACTGCGCATGCACTGATGACGTGGCTGTTCGGGCACTGATCACGTGTTTATCAGGCAGTGATCAGTGACTGACAGGCGCTGATCAGGGGACTGTGCACGCACTGATCAGGTGGCTGATCAGGAACTGACCACCTGACTGCGCATGCAGTGATCACGTGGCTGGTCGTTCACTGATCACGTGTTTATCATACGGTGATCACGTGACTGAGAGGCGCTGATCACGTGACTGTGCCGTCAGTGATCACGTGGCTGAGCAGGCACTGATATCGTGACTGAGCATGCACTGATCATGTGCCGGGAGCCGGGGAGGCATTCCACTCTGGACAAAGGTCATGAGGAAGGAGGCTCGGCATACGCAAATGCGGGATCGAGCCTCAGGAGTCCACCCGGATATTCTCGAGCATCTCCCCCCCAAAAAAACCAGAGTCTGCCTACTGTATTGCTTTGTGCTCTCACCTCTGATTTCACTGGGGGCTGTCCCCCACCACCATCTCGCTCTCTCTGTCAAAGAGTTAACTTACAGCTCCAATTCATAAAGTTCCTTGTCATTCTTCCCTTTAACTTCCAGCTGAGTCTCCATCTGGAGCGCGGAACCCACCACGCTCACTAATTATGCCTGGGCTGCTAAGACCCACTCGAGAAGGTGTCTAGGGTGAGGCACCTTTCGCTATTCGAGAGGGCGCCTGCGGCCTACGTAAGTGGTGCAAACTTCTTGTCTTGAAGTTTGATTGGTCTTCCGCGTAAACCAAGCTACTCAGTCTCTTTTCTCCACCGAATTTTCCTACTGAGCTCTCCTCATACTATTATTCTTGACATCTCTGATTAGCATATAAATAGTCGCCTAGGCCATCTCTCCTTCGAATACCCTGGATCAGTTGGGGCTGGTCCCCGGCAGGTGGCGACCGAACAGGGACCTCAGGAGGCGATCCTCAAAGAGCTGAGCAGACACGAACCACGCAATCAGCAGGCAATAAGCATGGAGCTCAGCAGTGACGAATCATGCTGCTCAACTGGCAATAATCAAGCACGTGACCAGGCAGGAATCACGCAGCTCAGCTGGCAATTGTCAAGCAGATGAGCCGACAGGAATCACGCAGCTCAGATGGCAATTGTCATGCAGATGAGCCGGCAGGAATCACGCAGCTCAGCAGGCCCTGATCACGTGACTCTGCAGGCACTGATCACCTGGCTGATCAAGTACAGATCACGTGACTGAGCATGCACTGATCACGTGGCTATCATGCACTGATGACGTGACTGCGCATGCACTGATGACGTGGCTGATCAGGCACTGATCACATGGCTCATCATGCACTGATCACGTGTTTATCAGGCAATGATCAGTGACTGACAGGCGCTGATCATGGGACTGTGCACGCACTGATCACGTGGCTATCATGCACTGATCACGTGACTGCGCATGCACTGATGACGTGGCTGTTCGGGCACTGATCACGTGTTTATCAGGCAGTGATCAGTGACTGACAGGCGCTGATCAGGGGACTGTGCACGCACTGATCAGGTGGCTGATCAGGAACTGACCACCTGACTGCGCATGCAGTGATCACGTGGCTGGTCGTTCACTGATCACGTGTTTATCATACGGTGATCACGTGACTGAGAGGCGCTGATCACGTGACTGTGCCGTCAGTGATCACGTGGCTGAGCAGGCACTGATATCGTGACTGAGCATGCACTGATCATGTGCCGGGAGCCGGGGAGGCATTCCACTCTGGACAAAGGTCATGAGGAAGGAGGCTCGGCATACGCAAATGCGGGATCGAGCCTCAGGAGTCCACCCGGATATTCTCGAGCATCTCCCCCCCAAAAAACCCAGAGTCTGCCTACTGTATTGCTTTGTGCTCTCACCTCTGATTTCACTGGGGGCTGTCCCCCACCACCATCTCGCTCTCTCTGTCAAAGAGTTAACTTACAGCTCCAATTCATAAAGTTCCTTGTCATTCTTCCCTTTAACTTCCAGCTGAGTCTCCATCTGGAGCGCGGAACCCACCACGCTCACTAATTATGCCTGGGCTGCTAAGACCCACTCGAGAAGGTGTCTAGGGTGAGGCACCTTTCGCTATTCGAGAGGGCGCCTGCGGCCTACGTAAGTGGTGCAAACTTCTTGTCTTGAAGTTTGATTGGTCTTCCGCGTAAACCAAGCTACTCAGTCTCTTTTCTCCACCGAATTTTCCTACTGAGCTCTCCTCATACTATTATTCTTGACATCTCTGATTAGCATATAAATAGTCGCCTAGGCCATCTCTCCTTCGAATACCCTGGATCAGTTGGGGCTGGTCCCCGGCAGGTGGCGACCGAACAGGGACCTCAGGAGGCGATCCTCAAAGAGCTGAGCAGACACGAACCACGCAATCAGCAGGCAATAAGCATGGAGCTCAGCAGTGACGAATCATGCTGCTCAACTGGCAATAATCAAGCACGTGACCAGGCAGGAATCACGCAGCTCAGCTGGCAATTGTCAAGCAGATGAGCCGACAGGAATCACGCAGCTCAGATGGCAATTGTCATGCAGATGAGCCGGCAGGAATCACGCAGCTCAGCAGGCCCTGATCACGTGATTCTGCAGGCACTGATCACCTGGCTGATAAAGTACAGATCACGTGACTGAGCATGCACTGATCACGTGGCTATCATGCACTGATGACGTGACTGCGCATGCACTGATCTGATCAGGCACTGATCACATGGCTCATCATGCACTGATCACGTGTTTATCAGGCAATGATCAGTGACTGACAGGCGCTGATCATGGGACTGTGCACGCACTGATCACGTGGCTATCATGCACTGATCACGTGACTGCGCATGCACTGATGACGTGGCTGATCAGGCACTGATCACATGGCTCATCATGCACTGATCACGTGTTTATCAGGCAATGATCAGTGACTGACAGGCGCTGATCATGGGACTGTGCACGCACTGATCACGTGGCTATCATGCACTGATCACGTGACTGCGCATGCACTGATGACGTGGCTGTTCGGGCACTGATCACGTGTTTATCAGGCAGTGATCAGTGACTGACAGGCGCTGATCAGGGGACTGTGCACGCACTGATCAGGTGGCTGATCAGGAACTGACCACCTGACTGCGCATGCAGTGATCACGTGGCTGGTCGTTCACTGATCACGTGTTTATCATACGGTGATCACGTGACTGAGAGGCGCTGATCACGTGACTGTGCCGTCAGTGATCACGTGGCTGAGCAGGCACTGATATCGTGACTGAGCATGCACTGATCATGTGCCGGGAGCCGGGGAGGCATTCCACTCTGGACAAAGGTCATGAGGAAGGAGGCTCGGCATACGCAAATGCGGGATCGAGCCTCAGGAGTCCACCCGGATATTCTCGAGCATCTCCCCCCCAAAAAAACCAGAGTCTGCCTACTGTATTGCTTTGTGCTCTCACCTCTGATTTCACTGGGGGCTGTCCCCCACCACCATCTCGCTCTCTCTGTCAAAGAGTTAACTTACAGCTCCAATTCATAAAGTTCCTTGTCATTCTTCCCTTTAACTTCCAGCTGAGTCTCCATCTGGAGCGCGGAACCCACCACGCTCACTAATTATGCCTGGGCTGCTAAGACCCACTCGAGAAGGTGTCTAGGGTGAGGCACCTTTCGCTATTCGAGAGGGCGCCTGCGGCCTACGTAAGTGGTGCAAACTTCTTGTCTTGAAGTTTGATTGGTCTTCCGCGTAAACCAAGCTACTCAGTCTCTTTTCTCCACCGAATTTTCCTACTGAGCTCTCCTCATACTATTATTCTTGACATCTCTGATTAGCATATAAATAGTCGCCTAGGCCATCTCTCCTTCGAATACCCTGGATCAGTTGGGGCTGGTCCCCGGCAGGTGGCGACCGAACAGGGACCTCAGGAGGCGATCCTCAAAGAGCTGAGCAGACACGAACCACGCAATCAGCAGGCAATAAGCATGGAGCTCAGCAGTGACGAATCATGCTGCTCAACTGGCAATAATCAAGCACGTGACCAGGCAGGAATCACGCAGCTCAGCTGGCAATTGTCAAGCAGATGAGCCGACAGGAATCACGCAGCTCAGATGGCAATTGTCATGCAGATGAGCCGGCAGGAATCACGCAGCTCAGCAGGCCCTGATCACGTGACTCTGCAGGCACTGATCACCTGGCTGATCAAGTACAGATCACGTGACTGAGCATGCACTGATCACGTGGCTATCATGCACTGATGACGTGACTGCGCATGCACTGATGACGTGGCTGATCAGGCACTGATCACATGGCTCATCATGCACTGATCACGTGTTTATCAGGCAATGATCAGTGACTGACAGGCGCTGATCATGGGACTGTGCACGCACTGATCACGTGGCTATCATGCACTGATCACGTGACTGCGCATGCACTGATGACGTGGCTGTTCGGGCACTGATCACGTGTTTATCAGGCAGTGATCAGTGACTGACAGGCGCTGATCAGGGGACTGTGCACGCACTGATCAGGTGGCTGATCAGGAACTGACCACCTGACTGCGCATGCAGTGATCACGTGGCTGGTCGTTCACTGATCACGTGTTTATCATACGGTGATCACGTGACTGAGAGGCGCTGATCACGTGACTGTGCCGTCAGTGATCACGTGGCTGAGCAGGCACTGATATCGTGACTGAGCATGCACTGATCATGTGCCGGGAGCCGGGGAGGCATTCCACTCTGGACAAAGGTCATGAGGAAGGAGGCTCGGCATACGCAAATGCGGGATCGAGCCTCAGGAGTCCACCCGGATATTTTCGAGCATCTCCCCCCCAAAAAACCCAGAGTCTGCCTACTGTATTGCTTTGTGCTCTCACCTCTGATTTCACTGGGGGCTGTCCCCCACCACCATCTCGCTCTCTCTGTCAAAGAGTTAACTTACAGCTCCAATTCATAAAGTTCCTTGTCATTCTTCCCTTTAACTTCCAGCTGAGTCTCCATCTGGAGCGCGGAACCCACCACGCTCACTAATTATGCCTGGGCTGCTAAGACCCACTCGAGAAGGTGTCTAGGGTGAGGCACCTTTCGCTATTCGAGAGGGCGCCTGCGGCCTACGTAAGTGGTGCAAACTTCTTGTCTTGAAGTTTGATTGGTCTTCCGCGTAAACCAAGCTACTCAGTCTCTTTTCTCCACCGAATTTTCCTACTGAGCTCTCCTCATACTATTATTCTTGACATCTCTGATTAGCATATAAATAGTCGCCTAGGCCATCTCTCCTTCGAATACCCTGGATCAGTTGGGGCTGGTCCCCGGCAGGTGGCGACCGAACAGGGACCTCAGGAGGCGATCCTCAAAGAGCTGAGCAGACACGAACCACGCAATCAGCAGGCAATAAGCATGGAGCTCAGCAGTGACGAATCATGCTGCTCAACTGGCAATAATCAAGCACGTGACCAGGCAGGAATCACGCAGCTCAGCTGGCAATTGTCAAGCAGATGAGCCGACAGGAATCACGCAGCTCAGATGGCAATTGTCATGCAGATGAGCCGGCAGGAATCACGCAGCTCAGCAGGCCCTGATCACGTGATTCTGCAGGCACTGATCACCTGGCTGATCAAGTACAGATCACGTGACTGAGCATGCACTGATCACGTGGCTATCATGCACTGATGACGTGACTGCGCATGCACTGATGACGTGGCTGATCAGGCACTGATCACATGGCTCATCATGCACTGATCACGTGTTTATCAGGCAATGATCAGTGACTGACAGGCGCTGATCATGGGACTGTGCACGCACTGATCACGTGGCTATCATGCACTGATCACGTGACTGCGCATGCACTGATGACGTGGCTGTTCGGGCACTGATCACGTGTTTATCAGGCAGTGATCAGTGACTGACAGGCGCTGATCAGGGGACTGTGCACGCACTGATCAGGTGGCTGATCAGGAACTGACCACCTGACTGCGCATGCAGTGATCACGTGGCTGGTCGTTCACTGAACACGTGTTTATCATACGGTGATCACGTGACTGAGAGGCGCTGATCACGTGACTGTGCCGTCAGTGATCACGTGGCTGAGCAGGCACTGATATCGTGACTGAGCATGCACTGATCATGTGCCGGGAGCCGGGGAGGCATTCCACTCTGGACAAAGGTCATGAGGAAGGAGGCTCGGCATACGCAAATGCGGGATCGAGCCTCAGGAGTCCACCCGGATATTTTCGAGCATCTCCCCCCCAAAAAAACCAGAGTCTGCCTACTGTATTGCTTTGTGCTCTCACCTCTGATTTCACTGGGGGCTGTCCCCCACCACCATCTCGCTCTCTCTGTCAAAGAGTTAACTTACAGCTCCAATTCATAAAGTTCCTTGTCATTCTTCCCTTTAACTTCCAGCTGAGTCTCCATCTGGAGCGCGGAACCCACCACGCTCACTAATTATGCCTGGGCTGCTAAGACCCACTCGAGAAGGTGTCTAGGGTGAGGCACCTTTCGCTATTCGAGAGGGCGCCTGCGGCCTACGTAAGTGGTGCAAACTTCTTGTCTTGAAGTTTGATTGGTCTTCCGCGTAAACCAAGCTACTCAGTCTCTTTTCTCCACCGAATTTTCCTACTGAGCTCTCCTCATACTATTATTCTTGACATCTCTGATTAGCATATAAATAGTCGCCTAGGCCATCTCTCCTTCGAATACCCTGGATCAGTTGGGGCTGGTCCCCGGCAGGTGGCGACCGAACAGGGACCTCAGGAGGCGATCCTCAAAGAGCTGAGCAGACACGAACCACGCAATCAGCAGGCAATAAGCATGGAGCTCAGCAGTGACGAATCATGCTGCTCAACTGGCAATAATCAAGCACGTGACCAGGCAGGAATCACGCAGCTCAGCTGGCAATTGTCAAGCAGATGAGCCGACAGGAATCACGCAGCTCAGATGGCAATTGTCATGCAGATGAGCCGGCAGGAATCACGCAGCTCAGCAGGCCCTGATCACGTGATTCTGCAGGCACTGATCACCTGGCTGATCAAGTACAGATCACGTGACTGAGCATGCACTGATCACGTGGCTATCATGCACTGATGACGTGACTGCGCATGCACTGATGACGTGGCTGATCAGGCACTGATCACATGGCTCATCATGCACTGATCACGTGTTTATCAGGCAATGATCAGTGACTGACAGGCGCTGATCATGGGACTGTGCACGCACTGATCACGTGGCTATCATGCACTGATCACGTGACTGCGCATGCACTGATGACGTGGCTGTTCGGGCACTGATCACGTGTTTATCAGGCAGTGATCAGTGACTGACAGGCGCTGATCAGGGGACTGTGCACGCACTGATCAGGTGGCTGATCAGGAACTGACCACCTGACTGCGCATGCAGTGATCACGTGGCTGGTCGTTCACTGATCACGTGTTTATCATACGGTGATCACGTGACTGAGAGGCGCTGATCACGTGACTGTGCCGTCAGTGATCACGTGGCTGAGCAGGCACTGATATCGTGACTGAGCATGCACTGATCATGTGCCGGGAGCCGGGGAGGCATTCCACTCTGGACAAAGGTCATGAGGAAGGAGGCTCGGCATACGCAAATGCGGGATCGAGCCTCAGGAGTCCACCCGGATATTCTCGAGCATCTCCCCCCCAAAAAAACCAGAGTCTGCCTACTGTATTGCTTTGTGCTCTCACCTCTGATTTCACTGGGGGCTGTCCCCCACCACCATCTCGCTCTCTCTGTCAAAGAGTTAACTTACAGCTCCAATTCATAAAGTTCCTTGTCATTCTTCCCTTTAACTTCCAGCTGAGTCTCCATCTGGAGCGCGGAACCCACCACGCTCACTAATTATGCCTGGGCTGCTAAGACCCACTCGAGAAGGTGTCTAGGGTGAGGCACCTTTCGCTATTCGAGAGGGCGCCTGCGGCCTACGTAAGTGGTGCAAACTTCTTGTCTTGAAGTTTGATTGGTCTTCCGCGTAAACCAAGCTACTCAGTCTCTTTTCTCCACCGAATTTTCCTACTGAGCTCTCCTCATACTATTATTCTTGACATCTCTGATTAGCATATAAATAGTCGCCTAGGCCATCTCTCCTTCGAATACCCTGGATCAGTTGGGGCTGGTCCCCGGCAGGTGGCGACCGAACAGGGACCTCAGGAGGCGATCCTCAAAGAGCTGAGCAGACACGAACCACGCAATCAGCAGGCAATAAGCATGGAGCTCAGCAGTGACGAATCATGCTGCTCAACTGGCAATAATCAAGCACGTGACCAGGCAGGAATCACGCAGCTCAGCTGGCAATTGTCAAGCAGATGAGCCGACAGGAATCACGCAGCTCAGATGGCAATTGTCATGCAGATGAGCCGGCAGGAATCACGCAGCTCAGCAGGCCCTGATCACGTGATTCTGCAGGCACTGATCACCTGGCTGATCAAGTACAGATCACGTGACTGAGCATGCACTGATCACGTGGCTATCATGCACTGATGACGTGACTGCGCATGCACTGATGACGTGGCTGATCAGGCACTGATCACATGGCTCATCATGCACTGATCACGTGTTTATCAGGCAATGATCAGTGACTGACAGGCGCTGATCATGGGACTGTGCACGCACTGATCACGTGGCTATCATGCACTGATCACGTGACTGCGCATGCACTGATGACGTGGCTGTTCGGGCACTGATCACGTGTTTATCAGGCAGTGATCAGTGACTGACAGGCGCTGATCAGGGGACTGTGCACGCACTGATCAGGTGGCTGATCAGGAACTGACCACCTGACTGCGCATGCAGTGATCACGTGGCTGGTCGTTCACTGATCACGTGTTTATCATACGGTGATCACGTGACTGAGAGGCGCTGATCACGTGACTGTGCCGTCAGTGATCACGTGGCTGAGCAGGCACTGATATCGTGACTGAGCATGCACTGATCATGTGCCGGGAGCCGGGGAGGCATTCCACTCTGGACAAAGGTCATGAGGAAGGAGGCTCGGCATACGCAAATGCGGGATCGAGCCTCAGGAGTCCACCCGGATATTCTCGAGCATCTCCCCCCCAAAAAAACCAGAGTCTGCCTACTGTATTGCTTTGTGCTCTCACCTCTGATTTCACTGGGGGCTGTCCCCCACCACCATCTCGCTCTCTCTGTCAAAGAGTTAACTTACAGCTCCAATTCATAAAGTTCCTTGTCATTCTTCCCTTTAACTTCCAGCTGAGTCTCCATCTGGAGCGCGGAACCCACCACGCTCACTAATTATGCCTGGGCTGCTAAGACCCACTCGAGAAGGTGTCTAGGGTGAGGCACCTTTCGCTATTCGAGAGGGCGCCTGCGGCCTACGTAAGTGGTGCAAACTTCTTGTCTTGAAGTTTGATTGGTCTTCCGCGTAAACCAAGCTACTCAGTCTCTTTTCTCCACCGAATTTTCCTACTGAGCTCTCCTCATACTATTATTCTTGACATCTCTGATTAGCATATAAATAGTCGCCTAGGCCATCTCTCCTTCGAATACCCTGGATCAGTTGGGGCTGGTCCCCGGCAGGTGGCGACCGAACAGGGACCTCAGGAGGCGATCCTCAAAGAGCTGAGCAGACACGAACCACGCAATCAGCAGGCAATAAGCATGGAGCTCAGCAGTGACGAATCATGCTGCTCAACTGGCAATAATCAAGCACGTGACCAGGCAGGAATCACGCAGCTCAGCTGGCAATTGTCAAGCAGATGAGCCGACAGGAATCACGCAGCTCAGATGGCAATTGTCATGCAGATGAGCCGGCAGGAATCACGCAGCTCAGCAGGCCCTGATCACGTGACTCTGCAGGCACTGATCACCTGGCTGATCAAGTACAGATCACGTGACTGAGCATGCACTGATCACGTGGCTATCATGCACTGATGACGTGGCTGTTCGGGCACTGATCACGTGTTTATCAGGCAGTGATCAGTGACTGACAGGCGCTGATCAGGGGACTGTGCACGCACTGATCAGGTGGCTGATCAGGAACTGACCACCTGACTGCGCATGCAGTGATCACGTGGCTGGTCGTTCACTGATCACGTGTTTATCATACGGTGATCACGTGACTGAGAGGCGCTGATCACGTGACTGTGCCGTCAGTGATCACGTGGCTGAGCAGGCACTGATATCGTGACTGAGCATGCACTGATCATGTGCCGGGAGCCGGGGAGGCATTCCACTCTGGACAAAGGTCATGAGGAAGGAGGCTCGGCATACGCAAATGCGGGATCGAGCCTCAGGAGTCCACCCGGATATTCTCGAGCATCTCCCCCCCAAAAAATCCAGAGTCTGCCTACTGTATTGCTTTGTGCTCTCACCTCTGATTTCACTGGGGGCTGTCCCCCACCACCATCTCGCTCTCTCTGTCAAAGAGTTAACTTACAGCTCCAATTCATAAAGTTCCTTGTCATTCTTCCCTTTAACTTCCAGCGGAGTCTCCATCTGGAGCGCGGAACCCACCACGCTCACTAATTATGCCTGGGCTGCTAAGACCCACTCGAGAAGGTGTCTAGGGTGAGGCACCTTTTGCTATTCGAGAGGGCGCCTGCGGCCTACGTAAGTGGTGCAAACTTCTTGTCTTGAAGTTTGATTGGTCTTCCGCGTAAACCAAGCTACTCAGTCTCTTTTCTCCACCGAATTTTCCTACTGAGCTCTCCTCATACTATTATTCTTGACATCTCTGATTAGCATATAAATAGTCGCCTAGGCCATCTCTCCTTCGAATACCCTGGATCAGTTGGGGCTGGTCCCCGGCAGGTGGCGACCGAACAGGGACCTCAGGAGGCGATCCTCAAAGAGCTGAGCAGACACGAACCACGCAATCAGCAGGCAATAAGCATGGAGCTCAGCAGTGACGAATCATCCTGCTCAACTGGCAATAATCAAGCACGTGACCAGGCAGGAATCACGCAGCTCAGCTGGCAATTGTCAAGCAGATGAGCCGACAGGAATCACGCAGCTCAGATGGCAATTGTCATGCAGATGAGCCGGCAGGAATCACGCAGCTCAGCAGGCCCTGATCACGTGATTCTGCAGGCACTGATCACCTGGCTGATCAAGTACAGATCACGTGACTGAGCATGCACTGATCACGTGGCTATCATGCACTGATGACGTGACTGCGCATGCACTGATGACGTGGCTGATCAGGCACTGATCACATGGCTCATCATGCACTGATCACGTGTTTATCAGGCAATGATCAGTGACTGACAGGCGCTGATCATGGGACTGTGCACGCACTGATCACGTGGCTATCATGCACTGATCACGTGACTGCGCATGCACTGATGACGTGGCTGTTCGGGCACTGATCACGTGTTTATCAGGCAGTGATCAGTGACTGACAGGCGCTGATCAGGGGACTGTGCACGCACTGATCAGGTGGCTGATCAGGAACTGACCACCTGACTGCGCATGCAGTGATCACGTGGCTGGTCGTTCACTGATCACGTGTTTATCATACGGTGATCACGTGACTGAGAGGCGCTGATCACGTGACTGTGCCGTCAGTGATCACGTGGCTGAGCAGGCACTGATATCGTGACTGAGCATGCACTGATCATGTGCCGGGAGCCGGGGAGGCATTCCACTCTGGACAAAGGTCATGAGGAAGGAGGCTCGGCATACGCAAATGCGGGATCGAGCCTCAGGAGTCCACCCGGATATTTTCGAGCATCTCCCCCCCAAAAAACCCAGAGTCTGCCTACTGTATTGCTTTGTGCTCTCACCTCTGATTTCACTGGGGGCTGTCCCCCACCACCATCTCGCTCTCTCTGTCAAAGAGTTAACTTACAGCTCCAATTCATAAAGTTCCTTGTCATTCTTCCCTTTAACTTCCAGCTGAGTCTCCATCTGGAGCGCGGAACCCACCACGCTCACTAATTATGCCTGGGCTGCTAAGACCCACTCGAGAAGGTGTCTAGGGTGAGGCACCTTTCGCTATTCGAGAGGGCGCCTGCGGCCTACGTAAGTGGTGCAAACTTCTTGTCTTGAAGTTTGATTGGTCTTCCGCGTAAACCAAGCTACTCAGTCTCTTTTCTCCACCGAATTTTCCTACTGAGCTCTCCTCATACTATTATTCTTGACATCTCTGATTAGCATATAAATAGTCGCCTAGGCCATCTCTCCTTCGAATACCCTGGATCAGTTGGGGCTGGTCCCCGGCAGGTGGCGACCGAACAGGGACCTCAGGAGGCGATCCTCAAAGAGCTGAGCAGACTCGAACCACGCAATCAGCAGGCAATAAGCATGGAGCTCAGCAGTGACGAATCATGCTGCTCAACTGGCAATAATCAAGCACGTGACCAGGCAGGAATCACGCAGCTCAGCTGGCAATTGTCAAGCAGATGAGCCGACAGGAATCACGCAGCTCAGATGGCAATTGTCATGCAGATGAGCCGGCAGGAATCACGCAGCTCAGCAGGCCCTGATCACGTGACTCTGCAGGCACTGATCACCTGGCTGATCATGCACTGATGACGTGACTGCGCATGCACTGATGACGTGGCTGATCAGGCACTGATCACATGGCTCATCATGCACTGATCACGTGTTTATCAGGCAATGATCAGTGACTGACAGGCGCTGATCATGGGACTGTGCACGCACTGATCACGTGGCTATCATGCACTGATCACGTGACTGCGCATGCACTGATGACGTGGCTGTTCGGGCACTGATCACGTGTTTATCAGGCAGTGATCAGTGACTGACAGGCGCTGATCAGGGGACTGTGCACGCACTGATCAGGTGGCTGATCAGGAACTGACCACCTGACTGCGCATGCAGTGATCACGTGGCTGGTCGTTCACTGATCACGTGTTTATCATACGGTGATCACGTGACTGAGAGGCGCTGATCACGTGACTGTGCCGTCAGTGATCACGTGGCTGAGCAGGCACTGATATCGTGACTGAGCATGCACTGATCATGTGCCGGGAGCCGGGGAGGCATTCCACTCTGGACAAAGGTCATGAGGAAGGAGGCTCGGCATACGCAAATGCGGGATCGAGCCTCAGGAGTCCACCCGGATATTTTCGAGCATCTCCCCCCCAAAAAACCCAGAGTCTGCCTACTGTATTGCTTTGTGCTCTCACCTCTGATTTCACTGGGGGCTGTCCCCCACCACCATCTCGCTCTCTCTGTCAAAGAGTTAACTTACAGCTCCAATTCATAAAGTTCCTTGTCATTCTTCCCTTTAACTTCCAGCTGAGTCTCCATCTGGAGCGCGGAACCCACCACGCTCACTAATTATGCCTGGGCTGCTAAGACCCACTCGAGAAGGTGTCTAGGGTGAGGCACCTTTCGCTATTCGAGAGGGCGCCTGCGGCCTACGTAAGTGGTGCAAACTTCTTGTCTTGAAGTTTGATTGGTCTTCCGCGTAAACCAAGCTACTCAGTCTCTTTTCTCCACCGAATTTTCCTACTGAGCTCTCCTCATACTATTATTCTTGACATCTCTGATTAGCATATAAATAGTCGCCTAGGCCATCTCTCCTTCGAATACCCTGGATCAGTTGGGGCTGGTCCCCGGCAGGTGGCGACCGAACAGGGACCTCAGGAGGCGATCCTCAAAGAGCTGAGCAGACACGAACCACGCAATCAGCAGGCAATAAGCATGGAGCTCAGCAGTGACGAATCATGCTGCTCAACTGGCAATAATCAAGCACGTGACCAGGCAGGAATCACGCAGCTCAGCTGGCAATTGTCAAGCAGATGAGCCGACAGGAATCACGCAGCTCAGATGGCAATTGTCATGCAGATGAGCCGGCAGGAATCACGCAGCTCAGCAGGCCCTGATCACGTGATTCTGCAGGCACTGATCACCTGGCTGATCAAGTACAGATCACGTGACTGAGCATGCACTGATCACGTGGCTATCATGCACTGATGACGTGACTGCGCATGCACTGATGACGTGGCTGATCAGGCACTGATCACATGGCTCATCATGCACTGATCACGTGTTTATCAGGCAATGATCAGTGACTGACAGGCGCTGATCATGGGACTGTGCACGCACTGATCACGTGGCTATCATGCACTGATCACGTGACTGCGCATGCACTGATGACGTGGCTGTTCGGGCACTGATCACGTGTTTATCAGGCAGTGATCAGTGACTGACAGGCGCTGATCAGGGGACTGTGCACGCACTGATCAGGTGGCTGATCAGGAACTGACCACCTGACTGCGCATGCAGTGATCACGTGGCTGGTCGTTCACTGATCACGTGTTTATCATACGGTGATCACGTGACTGAGAGGCGCTGATCACGTGACTGTGCCGTCAGTGATCACGTGGCTGAGCATGCACTGATATCGTGACTGAGCATGCACTGATCATGTGCCGGGAGCCGGGGAGGCATTCCACTCTGGACAAAGGTCATGAGGAAGGAGGCTCGGCATACGCAAATGCGGGATCGAGCCTCAGGAGTCCACCCGGATATTTTCGAGCATCTCCCCCCCAAAAAACCCAGAGTCTGCCTACTGTATTGCTTTGTGCTCTCACCTCTGATTTCACTGGGGGCTGTCCCCCACCACCATCTCGCTCTCTCTGTCAAAGAGTTAACTTACAGCTCCAATTCATAAAGTTCCTTGTCATTCTTCCCTTTAACTTCCAGCTGAGTCTCCATCTGGAGCGCGGAACCCACCACGCTCACTAATTATGCCTGGGCTGCTAAGACCCACTCGAGAAGGTGTCTAGGGTGAGGCACCTTTCGCTATTCGAGAGGGCGCCTGCGGCCTACGTAAGTGGTGCAAACTTCTTGTCTTGAAGTTTGATTGGTCTTCCGCGTAAACCAAGCTACTCAGTCTCTTTTCTCCACCGAATTTTCCTACTGAGCTCTCCTCATACTATTATTCTTGACATCTCTGATTAGCATATAAATAGTCGCCTAGGCCATCTCTCCTTCGAATACCCTGGATCAGTTGGGGCTGGTCCCCGGCAGGTGGCGACCGAACAGGGACCTCAGGAGGCGATCCTCAAAGAGCTGAGCAGACACGAACCACGCAATCAGCAGGCAATAAGCATGGAGCTCAGCAGTGACGAATCATGCTGCTCAACTGGCAATAATCAAGCACGTGACCAGGCAGGAATCACGCAGCTCAGCTGGCAATTGTCAAGCAGATGAGCCGACAGGAATCACGCAGCTCAGATGGCAATTGTCATGCAGATGAGCCGGCAGGAATCACGCAGCTCAGCAGGCCCTGATCACGTGATTCTGCAGACACTGATCACCTGGCTGATCAAGTACAGATCACGTGACTGAGCATGCACTGATCACGTGGCTATCATGCACTGATGACTTGGCTGTTCGGGCACTGATCACGTGTTTATCAGGCAGTTATCAGTGACTGACAGGCGCTGATCAGGGGACTGTGCACGCACTGATCAGGTGGCTGATCAGGAACTGACCACCTGACTGCGCATGCAGTGATCACGTGGCTGGTCGTTCACTGATCACGTGTTTATCATACGGTGATCACGTGACTGAGAGGCGCTGATCACGTGACTGTGCCGTCAGTGATCACGTGGCTGAGCATGCACTGATATCGTGACTGAGCATGCACTGATCATGTGCCGGGAGCCGGGGAGGCATTCCACTCTGGACAAAGGTCATGAGGAAGGAGGCTCGGCATACGCAAATGCGGGATCGAGCCTCAGGAGTCCACCCGGATATTTTCGAGCATCTCCCCCCCAAAAAACCCAGAGTCTGCCTACTGTATTGCTTTGTGCTCTCACCTCTGATTTCACTGGGGGCTGTCCCCCACCACCATCTCGCTCTCTCTGTCAAAGAGTTAACTTACAGCTCCAATTCATAAAGTTCCTTGTCATTCTTCCCTTTAACTTCCAGCTGAGTCTCCATCTGGAGCGCGGAACCCACCACGCTCACTAATTATGCCTGGGCTGCTAAGACCCACTCGAGAAGGTGTCTAGGGTGAGGCACCTTTCGCTATTCGAGAGGGCGCCTGCGGCCTACGTAAGTGGTGCAAACTTCTTGTCTTGAAGTTTGATTGGTCTTCCGCGTAAACCAAGCTACTCAGTCTCTTTTCTCCACCGAATTTTCCTACTGAGCTCTCCTCATACTATTATTCTTGACATCTCTGATTAGCATATAAATAGTCGCCTAGGCCATCTCTCCTTCGAATACCCTGGATCAGTTGGGGCTGGTCCCCGGCAGGTGGCGACCGAACAGGGACCTCAGGAGGCGATCCTCAAAGAGCTGAGCAGACACGAACCACGCAATCAGCAGGCAATAAGCATGGAGCTCAGCAGTGACGAATCATGCTGCTCAACTGGCAATAATCAAGCACGTGACCAGGCAGGAATCACGCAGCTCAGCTGGCAATTGTCAAGCAGATGAGCCGACAGGAATCACGCAGCTCAGATGGCAATTGTCATGCAGATGAGCCGGCAGGAATCACGCAGCTCAGCAGGCCCTGATCACGTGACTCTGCAGGCACTGATCACCTGGCTGATCAAGTACAGATCACGTGACTGAGCATGCACTGATCACGTGGCTATCATGCACTGATGACGTGACTGCGCATGCACTGATGACGTGGCTGATCAGGCACTGATCACATGGCTCATCATGCACTGATCACGTGTTTATCAGGCAATGATCAGTGACTGACAGGCGCTGATCATGGGACTGTGCACGCACTGATCACGTGGCTATCATGCACTGATCACGTGACTGCGCATGCACTGATGACGTGGCTGTTCGGGCACTGATCACGTGTTTATCAGGCAGTGATCAGTGACTGACAGGCGCTGATCAGGGGACTGTGCACGCACTGATCAGGTGGCTGATCAGGAACTGACCACCTGACTGCGCATGCAGTGATCACGTGGCTGGTCGTTCACTGATCACGTGTTTATCATACGGTGATCATGTGACTGAGAGGCGCTGATCACGTGACTGTGCCGTCAGTGATCACGTGGCTGAGCATGCACTGATATCGTGACTGAGCATGCACTGATCATGTGCCGGGGGCCGGGGAGGCATTCCACTCTGGACAAAGGTCATGAGGAAGGAGGCTCGGCATACGCAAATGCGGGATCGAGCCTCAGGAGTTCACCTGGATATTTTCGAGCATCTCCCCCCAAAAAAACCCAGAGTCTGCCTACTGTATTGCTTTGTGCTCTCACCTCTGATTTCACTGGGGGCTGTCCCCCACCACCATCTCGCTCTCTCTGTCAAAGAGTTAACTTACAGCTCCAATTCATAAAGTTCCTTGTCATTCTTCCCTTTAACTTCCAGCTGAGTCTCCATCTGGAGCGCGGAACCCACCACGCTCACTAATTATGCCTGGGCTGCTAAGACCCACTCGAGAAGGTGTCTAGGGTGAGGCACCTTTCGCTATTCGAGAGGGCGCCTGCGGCCTACGTAAGTGGTGCAAACTTCTTGTCTTGAAGTTTGATTGGTCTTCCGCGTAAACCAAGCTACTCAGTCTCTTTTCTCCACCGAATTTTCCTACTGAGCTCTCCTCATACTATTATTCTTGACATCTCTGATTAGCATATAAATAGTCGCCTAGGCCATCTCTCCTTCGAATACCCTGGATCAGTTGGGGCTGGTCCCCGGCAGGTGGCGACCGAACAGGGACCTCAGGAGGCGATCCTCAAAGAGCTGAGCAGACACGAACCACGCAATCAGCAGGCAATAAGCATGGAGCTCAGCAGTGACGAATCATGCTGCTCAACTGGCAATAATCAAGCACGTGACCAGGCAGGAATCACGCAGCTCAGCTGGCAATTGTCAAGCAGATGAGCCGACAGGAATCACGCAGCTCAGATGGCAATTGTCATGCAGATGAGCCGGCAGGAATCACGCAGCTCAGCAGGCCCTGATCACGTGATTCTGCAGGCACTGATCACCTGGCTGATCAAGTACAGATCACGTGACTGAGCATGCACTGATCACGTGGCTATCATGCACTGATGACGTGACTGCGCATGCACTGATGACGTGGCTGATCAGGCACTGATCACATGGCTCATCATGCACTGATCACGTGTTTATCAGGCAATGATCAGTGACTGACAGGCGCTGATCATGGGACTGTGCACGCACTGATCACGTGGCTATCATGCACTGATCACGTGACTGCGCATGCACTGATGACGTGGCTGTTCGGGCACTGATCACGTGTTTATCAGGCAGTGATCAGTGACTGACAGGCGCTGATCAGGGGACTGTGCACGCACTGATCAGGTGGCTGATCAGGAACTGACCACCTGACTGCGCATGCAGTGATCACGTGGCTGGTCGTTCACTGATCACGTGTTTATCATACGGTGATCACGTGACTGAGAGGCGCTGATCACGTGACTGTGCCGTCAGTGATCACGTGGCTGAGCAGGCACTGATATCGTGACTGAGCATGCACTGATCATGTGCCGGGAGCCGGGGAGGCATTCCACTCTGGACAAAGGTCATGAGGAAGGAGGCTCGGCATACGCAAATGCGGGATCGAGCCTCAGGAGTCCACCCGGATATTCTCGAGCATCTCCCCCCAAAAAAACCAGAGTCTGCCTACTGTATTGCTTTGTGCTCTCACCTCTGATTTCACTGGGGGCTGTCCCCCACCACCATCTCGCTCTCTCTGTCAAAGAGTTAACTTACAGCTCCAATTCATAAAGTTCCTTGTCATTCTTCCCTTTAACTTCCAGCTGAGTCTCCATCTGGAGCGCGGAACCCACCACGCTCACTAATTATGCCTGGGCTGCTAAGACCCACTCGAGAAGGTGTCTAGGGTGAGGCACCTTTCGCTATTCGAGAGGGCGCCTGCGGCCTACGTAAGTGGTGCAAACTTCTTGTCTTGAAGTTTGATTGGTCTTCCGCGTAAACCAAGCTACTCAGTCTCTTTTCTCCACCGAATTTTCCTACTGAGCTCTCCTCATACTATTATTCTTGACATCTCTGATTAGCATATAAATAGTCGCCTAGGCCATCTCTCCTTCGAATACCCTGGATCAGTTGGGGCTGGTCCCCGGCAGGTGGCGACCGAACAGGGACCTCAGGAGGCGATCCTCAAAGAGCTGAGCAGACACGAACCACGCAATCAGCAGGCAATAAGCATGGAGCTCAGCAGTGACGAATCATGCTGCTCAACTGGCAATAATCAAGCACGTGACCAGGCAGGAATCACGCAGCTCAGCTGGCAATTGTCAAGCAGATGAGCCGACAGGAATCACGCAGCTCACATGGCAATTGTCATGCAGATGAGCCGGCAGGAATCACGCAGCTCAGCAGGCCCTGATCACGTGACTCTGCAGGCACTGATCACCTGGCTGATCAAGTACAGATCACGTGACTGAGCATGCACTGATCACGTGGCTATCATGCACTGATGACGTGACTGCGCATGCACTGATGACGTGGCTGATCAGGCACTGATCACATGGCTCATCATGCACTGATCACGTGTTTATCAGGCAATGATCAGCGACTGACAGGCGCTGATCATGGGACTGTGCACGCACTGATCACGTGGCTATCATGCACTGATCACGTGACTGCGCATGCACTGATGACGTGGCTGTTCGGGCACTGATCACGTGTTTATCAGGCAGTGATCAGTGACTGACAGGCGCTGATCAGGGGACTGTGCACGCACTGATCAGGTGGCTGATCAGGAACTGACCACCTGACTGCGCATGCAGTGATCACGTGGCTGGTCGTTCACTGATCACGTGTTTATCATACGGTGATCACGTGACTGAGAGGCGCTGATCACGTGACTGTGCCGTCAGTGATCACGTGGCTGAGCAGGCACTGATATCGTGACTGAGCATGCACTGATCATGTGCCGGGAGCCGGGGAGGCATTCCACTCTGGACAAAGGTCATGAGGAAGGAGGCTCGGCATACGCAAATGCGGGATCGAGCCTCAGGAGTCCACCCGGATATTTTCGAGCATCTCCCCCCAAAAAAACCCAGAGTCTGCCTACTGTATTGCTTTGTGCTCTCACTTCTGATTTCACTGGGGGCTGTCCCCCACCACCATCTCGCTCTCTCTGTCAAAGAGTTAACTTACAGCTCCAATTCATAAAGTTCCTTGTCATTCTTCCCTTTAACTTCCAGCTGAGTCTCCATCTGGAGCGCGGAACCCACCACGCTCACTAATTATGCCTGGGCTGCTAAGACCCACTCAAGAAGGTGTCTAGGGTGAGGCACCTTTCGCTATTCGAGAGGGCGCCTGCGGCCTACGTAAGTGGTGCAAACTTCTTGTCTTGAAGTTTGATTGGTCTTCCGCGTAAACCAAGCTACTCAGTCTCTTTTCTCCACCGAATTTTCCTACTGAGCTCTCCTCATACTATTATTCTTGACATCTCTGATTAGCATATAAATAGTCGCCTAGGCCATCTCTCCTTCGAATACCCTGGATCAGTTGGGGCTGGTCCCCGGCAGGTGGCGACCGAACAGGGACCTCAGGAGGCGATCCTCAAAGAGCTGAGCAGACACGAACCACGCAATCAGCAGGCAATAAGCATGGAGCTCAGCAGTGACGAATCATGCTGCTCAACTGGCAATAATCAAGCACGTGACCAGGCAGGAATCACGCAGCTCAGCTGGCAATTGTCAAGCAGATGAGCCGACAGGAATCACGCAGCTCAGATGGCAATTGTCATGCAGATGAGCCGGCAGGAATCACGCAGCTCAGCAGGCCCTGATCACGTGACTCTGCAGACACTGATCACCTGGCTGATCAAGTACAGATCACGTGACTGAGCATGCACTGATCACGTGGCTATCATGCACTGATGACGTGACTGCGCATGCACTGATGACGTGGCTGATCAGGCACTGATCACATGGCTCATCATGCACTGATCACGTGTTTATCAGGCAATGATCAGTGACTGACAGGCGCTGATCATGGGACTGTGCACGCACTGATCACGTGGCTATCATGCACTGATCACGTGACTGCGCATGCACTGATGACGTGGCTGTTCGGGCACTGATCACGTGTTTATCAGGCAGTGATCAGTGACTGACAGGCGCTGATCAGGGGACTGTGCACGCACTGATCAGGTGGCTGATCAGGAACTGACCACCTGACTGCGCATGCAGTGATCACGTGGCTGGTCGTTCACTGATCACGTGTTTATCATACGGTGATCACGTGACTGAGAGGCGCTGATCCCGTGACTGTGCCGTCAGTGATCACGTGGCTGAGCATGCACTGATATCGTGACTGAGCATGCACTGATCATGTGCTGGGAGCCGGGGAGGCATTCCACTCTGGACAAAGGTCATGAGGAAGGAGGCTCGGCATACGCAAATGCGGGATCGAGCCTCAGGAGTCCACCCGGATATTTTCGAACATCTCCCCCCAAAAAAACCCAGAGTCTGCCTACTGTATTGCTTTGTGCTCTCACCTCTGATTTCACTGGGGGCTGTCCCCCACCACCATCTCGCTCTCTCTGTCAAAGAGTTAACTTACAGCTCCAATTCATAAAGTTCCTTGTCATTCTTCCCTTTAACTTCCAGCTGAGTCTCCATCTGGAGCGCAGAACCCACCACGCTCACTAATTATGCCTGGGCTGCTAAGACCCACTCGAGAAGGTGTCTAGGGTGAGGCACCTTTCGCTATTCGAGAGGGCGCCTGCGGCCTACGTAAGTGGTGCAAACTTCTTGTCTTGAAGTTTGATTGGTCTTCCGCGTAAACCAAGCTACTCAGTCTCTTTTCTCCACCGAATTTTCCTACTGAGCTCTCCTCATACTATTATTCTTGACATCTCTGATTAGCATATAAATAGTCGCCTAGGCCATCTCTCCTTCGAATACCCTGGATCAGTTGGGGCTGGTCCCCGGCAGTTGGCGACCGAACAGGGACCTCAGGAGGCGATCCTCAAAGAGCTGAGCAGACACGAACCACGCAATCAGCAGGCAATAAGCATGGAGCTCAGCAGTGACGAATCATGCTACTCAACTGGCAATAATCAAGCACGTGACCAGGCAGGAATCACGCAGCTCAGCTGGCAATTGTCAAGCAGATGAGCCGACAGGAATCACGCAGCTCAGATGGCAATTGTCATGCAGATGAGCCGGCAGGAATCACGCAGCTCAGCAGGCCCTGATCACGTGACTCTGCAGGCACTGATCACCTGGCTGATCAAGTCCAGATCACCTGACTGAGCATGCACTGATCACGTGGCTATCATGCACTGATGACGTGACTGCGCATGCACTGATGACGTGGCTGATCAGGCACTGATCACATGGCTCATCATGCACTGATCACGTGTTTATCAGGCAATGATCAGCGGCTGACAGGCGCTGATCATGGGACTGTGCACGCACTAATCACGTGGCTATCATGCACTGATCACGTGACTTCGCATGCACTGATGACGTGGCTGTTCATGCACTGCTCACGCGGCTGTTCATGCAATTATCACGTAGCTACCACGTACTGGTCACGTGAGTGATCACGCACTGATCACGTAATTGATCATGCACTGACTACTTGACTTATCATGCACTGTTCACATGAGTGATCATGCACTGATCACGTGACTGATCATGCACTGATCTCGTGGCTATCATGCACGGCTCATGTGGCTGATCATGCACTGGTACCGTGACTGAGCATGGACTGATCACATGACTATCATGTAGTGATCACGTGACTTAATGGCGCTGATCATGTGACTGATCTTGCGCTGATCCTGTTTGCTATCATACGATGATCATGTGCCTCTGGAGGCAATAAACAAAGAGCTGAGTAGGCACGAATCCAACAGTCAGCAGGCAATAATCATGGAACTCAGGTGTGAGGAATCATGCTGCTCAGCTGGCAATAATCAAGCAGCTGAGCAGGAAGGAATTACGCAGCACAGGTGGCAATTGTCAAGGAGATGACAGGCAGGAATCGTGCAGCTCAGCTGGAAATTGTCAAGCAGAATAGCAGACAGCAATCACGCAGCTCAGCAGGCCCTGATCCCGTGACTGAGCATGCACTGTTCACATGGCTGATCACACACCTATCACGTGACTGATCATGCACTGATCATGTGACTGATCATGCACTGATCACGTAGCTATCTTGCACTGATCACTTGGCTGATCATACACTCATCACGGGACTGATCGTGCACTGATTACGGCGCTATCATGCATTGACTACATGACTCCACATGCACTGATCACGAGGATGGTAATGCACTTATCACGTGACTGACCATGCACTGATCACGTGACTGATCATGTACTGATCACATGGCTGATCATGCACTGATCACGTTACTGATCATGCACTGATCACTTGGCTATCATGCACTGATCACTTGGCTGGACATACACTGATCACGTGTCTGGTCATGCACTGATTACGTGGCTGATCATGCACCTATAACGGGACTGGTCATGCACTGATCTCCTGTCTGATCATGCACTGATAACGTGGCTATCATGCACTGCTCACCTGGCTGATCATGCGATGATCACGCAGCTACCATGTACTGGTCACATGACTGATCATGCACTGATCACGTGACTGATCATGCAGTGATCACGTGGCTATCGTGCACTACTCACGTGGCTGATCATGCAATGATCATGTAGCTACCATGTACAGGTCACGTTAATGATCATTCACCCATCAGGTGACTGATCATGCACTGATCACGTGGCTATCATGCACTGATCACGAGACTGATCATGCACTGATCACGTCTATATCATGCACTGATCACATGACTGCCCATGCACTGATCACGTGGGTGATCATACACTTATCATGTGACAGATCATGCACTGATCACGTGGCTGATCATGCACTGATACCGTGACTGAGCATGGACTGATCACATGACTATCATGTAGTGATCAGGTGACTTAATGGGGCTGATCATGTGACTGATCATGCGCTGATCATGTTTGCTATCATACACTGATCATGTGCCTCTGGAGGCAATAAACAAAGAGCTGAGTAGGCACGAATCATACAGTCAGCAGACAATAATCATGGAACTCAGCTGTGAGGAATCATGCTGCTCAGCTGGCAATAATCAAGCAGCTGAGCAGGCAGGAATTACGCAGCACAGCTGGCAATTGTCAAGCAGATGACAGGCAGGAATCGTGCAGCTCAGCTGGCAATTGTCAAGCAGATGAGCAGACAGTAATCACGCAGCTCAGCAGGCCCTGATCACGTGACTGAGCATGCACTGTTCACGTGGCTGATCATACAGTGATCACGTGATTGATCATGCACTGATCACTTGGATATCATGCACTGATCACGTGGCTGATCATACACTGCTCACGTAACTGATCATGCACTGATCACGTGGCTATCATGCACTGAATACGTGGCTGAACATGCACTGTTCACGTGGCTGATCACACACCTGTCACATGACATATCATGCACTGATCACGTGCCACTCATGCACTGATCACGTGGCTGATCATACTCTGCTCACATAACTCATCATGCACACATCACGTGGCTATCAGGCACTGCTCACGTGGTTCGTCTTGGAATGATCACGAAGCTACCATATACTGATCACGTGACTGATCATGCACAGATCACGTAAATGATCATGCACTGTTCACGTGACTGATCATGTACTGATCACGTGACTGATCATACACTCATCACGGGAGTGATCGTGCACTGATCACGGCGCTATCATGCATTGACTACATGACTCCACATGCACTGATCACTTTAATGATCATGCACTGATCACCTGACTGCTCATGCACTGATCACTTGGATAAACATACACTGATCATGTGACAGAACATGTAGTGATCACGCGGCTATCATGAACTGCTAACGTGGCTGATCATGCAATGATCACGTAGCTACCATGTACTGGTCACGTGAGTGATAATGCACTGATCACGTAATTGATCATACACTGATCAGGTGACTTATCATGCACTGTTCACGTGACTGATCATGCACTGATCACGTAACTGATCATGCACTGATCTCGTTGCTATCATGCATGGCTCACATCGCTGATCATGCAATGATCACGTAGCTACCATGTACTGGTCACGTGACTATCATGCACTGATCACGTAATTGATCATGCACTGATCACCTGGCTGATCATACACTGATCACGTGACTGATCATGCACTGATCACGTGGCTGATCAAGGAATGATCACGTAGCTACCATGTACTGGTCACGTGACTGATCATGCACTGATCACGTAATTGATCATGCACTGATCACGTGGCTGACCGTGCACTAATCACGTGACTGCTCATGCACTGATCACGTGGCTGATCATGCACTGATCACTTGACTGATCATGCACACATCACGTGGCTTACATGCACTGCTCACGTGGCTGGTCATGCAATGATCACGTAGCTACCATATACTGTTCACGCGACTTATCATGCACAGATCACATGGCTATCATGCTCTCCTCAAGTGGGTGATCATGCAATGATCATGTAGCAACCATGTACTGGTCACCTGACTGATCATGAACTGATCATGTAATTGATCCTGCACTGATCATGTGGCTCATCATACACTGATCACCTGACTGTTCTCCCACTGATCACTTGACTGATCATGCACTGGTCACGTGGCTATAATGCCCTGATTACGTGGCTGATCAAACACTTTTCACGTGCCTGGTCATGCACAGATCACGTGACTAATCATAAACTTATCACGTGGCTATAATGCACTGATCACGTGGCTGATCATACACTGTTCAAGTTCCTGGTCATGCACAGATCACGTGACTAATCATGAACTTATCACGTGGCTATAATTCAATGATCACGTGAATATCATGCACTGATTACGTGCCTGTCAGGCACAGATCACGTGACTAATCATGAACTGATCACGTGACTGATCATGCATTGGTCACGTGAATGATCATGCCCTGATCACGTGGCTATCATGCACTGATCACGTGGATGATCACACACCTATCACGTGACTGATCATGCACTTATCACGTGGCTCTCATGCTCTGATCATGTGATTGCGCATGCACTGATCACATAATTGTATGCACTGATCACGTGGCTATCATGCATTGATGACGTGGCTGATCATGCACTGATCACGTATCTATCTTGCACTGATCACTTGGCTGATCATACACTCATCACGGGACTGATCATGCACTCATCACGGCGCTATCATGCATTGATTACATGACTCAACATGCACTGATCACCTGGATGATCATACACTGATCACGTGACTGATCATGCACTGAACACGTGACTGACCATGCACTGATCACGTGACTGATCATGCACTGATGAGTTGGCAATCATGCACTGATTACTTGGCTGATCATACACTGATCATATGACTGATAATGCACTGATCATCTGGCTATCGTGCACTGATTACCTGGCTATCGTGCACTGATCACGTGGTTGATCATACACTGATCAGGAGACTGATCTTGCACTGATCACGTCTGTATCATGCACTGATCACCTGACTGCCCATGCACTGATCACGTGGATAAACATACACTGATCATGTGACAGATCATGCAGTGATCACGTGGCTGATCATGCACTGACACTGTGGCTGAGCATGGACTGATCACATGACTATCGTGTAGTGATCACGTGACTTAATGGCGCTGATCATGTGACTGATCATGCACTGATCATGTTTGCTATCATACACTGATCATGTGCCTCTGGAGGCAATAAACAAAGAGCTGAGTAGGCACGAATCAGTCAGCAGGCAATAATCATGGAACTCAGCTGTGAGGAATCATGCTGCTCAGCTGGCAATAATCAAGCAGCTGAGCAGGCAGGAATTACGCAGCACAGCTGGCAATTGTCAAGCAGATGACAGGCAGGAATCGTGCAGCTCAGCTGGCAATTGTCAAGCAGATGAGCAGACAGTAATCACGCAGCTCAGCAGGCCCAGATCACGTGACTGAGCATGCACTGTTCACGTGGCTGATCATGCACTGATCACGTGATTGATCATGCACTGATCACTTGGATATCATGCACTGATCACGTGGCTGATCATGCACTGATCACGTGTCTGATCATGCACTGATCACGTGACTGATCATGCACTGCTCACGTAACTGATAATGCACTTATCACGTGGCTATCATGCACTGAATACGTGGCTGATCATGCACTGTTCACGTGGCTGATCACACACCTGTCACGTGACATATCATGCACTGATCACCTGGTCATGCACTGATCACGTGGCTATCATACTCTGCTCACGAAACCATCATGCACACATCACGTGGCTATCATGCACGGCTCACGTGGCTGATCATGCAATGATCACGTAGCTACCATATACTGGTCACGTGACTGATCATGCACTGATCACGTAATTGATCATGCACTGTTCACGTGGCTGATCATGTACTGTTCACGTGGCTGATCATCCACTGATCACGTGGCTATCATGCTCTGCTCACTTGGCTGGTCATACACTGATCACGTAGCAACCATGTAGTGGTCACGTGACTGATCATGCACTGATCACGTAACTGATCCTGCACTGATCACGTGGCTGATCACGCACTGATCACGTGGCTGATCACACATATCACGTGACTGACCATGCACTGATCACGTGACTGATCATGCAGTGATCACGTGGCTGATCATGCACTGATCACGTGGCTATCATGCACTGCTCACGTGGCTGATCATGCACTGATCACGTGGCTACCATGCACTGATCACGTGGCTGATCATGCACTGATCACTTGGCTGGTCATACACTGATCACGTGGCTATCATGCACTACTCACGTGGCTGATCATGCAATGATCATGTAGCTACCATGTACCGGTCAGGTGACTGATCATACACCCATCAGGTGACGGATCATGCACTGATCACATGGCTGATCATACACTGATCACCTGCCTGGTCATGCACTGATCACGTGACTAAATCATGAACTGATCACATAACTGCCCATGCACTGGTCACTTGGATGATCATACACTAATCATGTGACTGATCATGCACTGATCACGTGGCTGATCATGCACTGACACTGTGACTGACCATGGACTGATCACATGACTATCGTGTAGTGATCACGTGACTTAATGTCGCTGATCATGTGACTGATCATGCACTGACCATGTTTGCTATCATACACTGATCATGTGCCTCTGGAGGCAATAAACAAAGAGCTGAGTAGGCACGAATCAAACAGTCAGCAGGCAATAATCATGGAACTCAGCTGTGAGGAATCATGCTGCTCAGCTGGCAATAATCAAGCAGCTGAGCAGGCAGGAATTACGCAGCACAGCTGGCAATTGTCAAGCAGATGACGGGCAGGAATCGTGCAGCTCAGCTGGCAATTGTCAAGCAGATGAGCAGACAGTAATCACGCAGCTCAGCAGGCCCTGATCACGTGACTGAGCATGCAGTGTTCACGTGGCTGATCATACACTGATCACGTGATTGATCATGCACTGATGACTTGGATATCATGCACTGATCACGTGGCTGATCATACACTGTTCACGTGTCTGACCATGCACTGATCACGTGGCTGATCATACACTGCTCACGTAACTGATCATGCACTTATCACGTGGCTATCATGGACTGATCACGTGGCTGAACATGCACTGTTCACGTGGATGATCACACACCTGTCACGTGACATATCATGCACTGATCACGTGGAACTCATGCACTGATCACGTGGCTGATCATACTCTGCTCACGAAACTCATCATGCACACATCACGTGGCTATCATGCACTGCTCACGTGGTTCGTCATGGAATGATCACGAAGCTACCATATACTGGTCACGTGACTGATCATGCACAGATCACGTAAATGATCATGCACTGTTCACGTGACTGATCATGTACTGATCACGTGACTGATCATGCACTGATCACGTGGCTATCATGCTCTGCTCACGTGGCTGATCATGCAACGATCACGTAGCAACCATGTACTGGTCACGTGACTGATCATGCACTGATCACGTAATTGATCCTGCACTGATCACGTGGCTCATCATGCACTGATCCGGTGGCTGATCACACACGTATCACGTGACTGGTCATGCACAGATCCCGTGACTATCATGAAGTGATCACGTGGCTGATCATGCACTGATCACGTGGCTATCATGCACTGATCACGTGGCTGATCACACACGGATCACCTGACTGATCATGCACTGATCACGTGGCTATCATGCACTGCTCACGTGGCTGATCATGCAATTATCACGCAACTACCATGTACTGGTCACGTGACTGATCATGCACTGATCACGTGACTGATCATGCACTGATCACGTGGCTTTCATGCACTGCTCACGTGGCTGATCATGCAATGATCATGTAGCTACCATGTACAGGTCACGTGACTGATCATACACCGATCAGGTGACTGACCATGCACTGATCACGTGGCTATCATGCACTGATCACGAGGCTGATCATGCACTGATCACGTCTATATCATGCACTGGTCACATGACTGCCCATGCACTGGTCACGTGGATGATCATACACTGATCATGTGACAGATCATGCACTGATCACGTGGCTGATCATGCACTGACACTGTGACTGATCATGCACTGATCACGTGGCTGATCATGCACTGATCACGTGACTTAATGGCGCTGATCATGTGACTGATCATGCACTGATCATGTTTGGTGTCACACACTGATCATGTGCCTCTGGAGGCAATGAACATAGAGCTGAGTAGGCACGAATCAGTCAGCAGGCTATAATCATGGAACTCAGCTGTGAGAAATCATGCTGCTCAGCTGGCAATAATCAAGCAGCTGAGCAGGCAGGAATTACGCAGCACAGGTGGCAATTGTCAAGCAGATGACAGGCAGGAATCGTGCAGCTCAGCTGGCAATTGTCAAGCAGATGAGCAGACAGTAATCACGCAGCTCAGCAGGCCCTGATCACGTGACTGAGCATGCACTGTTCACGTGGCTGATCATACACTGATCACGTGACTGATCATGCACTGATCACTTGGATATCATGCACTGATCACGTGGCTGATCATACACTGTTCACGTGTCTGACCATGCACTGATCACGTGGCTGATCATACACTGCTCACGTAACTGATAATGCACTTATCACGTGGCTATCATGCACTGAATACGTGGCTGAACATGCACTGTTCACGTGGCTGATCACACACCTGTCACGTGACATATCATGCACTGATCACCTGGAACTCATGCACTGATCACGTGGCTGATCATACTCTGCTCACGTGACTGATCATGCACAGATCACGTGGCTATCATGCACTGCTCACGTGGTTCGTCATGGACTGATCACGTGGCTACCATATACTGGTCACGTGACTGATCATGCACTGATCACGTAACTGATCATGCACTGATCACGTGACTGATCATGCACTGATCACGTGACTGATCATGCACTGATCACGTGGCTATCATGCACTGCTCACGTGGCTGATCATGCAATGATCACGTAGCAACCATGTAGTGGTCTCGTGACTGATCATGCACTGATCACGTAATTGATCCTGCACTGATCACGTGGCTCATCATGCACTGATCCGGTGGCTGATCACACACGTATCACGTGACTGGTCATGCACTGATCCCGTGACTGATCATGCACTGATCACGTGGCTATCCTGCACTGATCACGTGGCTATCATGCACTGATCACGTGGCTGATCATGCACGTATCACGTGACTGATCATGCACTGATCACGTGGCTATCATGCACTGCTCACGTGGCTGATCATGCGATGATCACGCAACTACCATGTACTGGTCACATGACTGATCATGCACTGATCACGTGACTGATCATGCAGTGATCACGTGGCTGTCATGCACTACTCACGTGGCTGATCATGCAATGATCACGTAGCTACCATGTACAGGTCACGTGAATGATCATACACCCATCAGGTGACTGACCATGCACTGATCACGTGGCTATCATGCACTGATCACTAGACTGATCATGCACTGATCACGTCTATATCATGCACTGATCACATGACTGCCCATGCACTGGTCACGTGGATGATCATACACTAATCATGTGACAGATCATGCACTGATCACGTGGCTGATCATGCACTGACACTGTGACTGAGCATGGACTGATCACATGACTATCGTGTAGTGATCACGTGACTTAATGGCGCTGATCATGTGACTGATCATGCACTGATCATGTTTGCTATCATACACTGATCATGTGCCTCTGGAGGCAATAAACAAAGAGCTGAGTAGGCACGAATCAGTCAGCAGGCAATAATCATGGAACTCAGCTGTGAGGAATCATGCTGCTCAGCTGGCAATAATCAAGCAGCTGAGCAGGCAGGAATTACGCAGCACAGCTGGCAATTGTCAAGCAGATGACAGGCAGGAATCGTGCAGCTCAGCTGGCAATTGTCAAGCAGATGAGCAGACAGTAATCACGCAGCTCAGCAGGCCCAGATCACGTGACTGAGCATGCACTGTTCACGTGGCTGATCATACACTGATCACGTGATTGATCATGCACTGATCACTTGGATATCATGCACTGATCACGTGGCTGATCATACACTGTTCACGTGTCTGACCATGCACTGATCACGTGGCTGATCATACACTGCTCACGTAACTGATAATGCACTTATCACGTGGCTATCATGCACTGAATACGTGGCTGAACATGCACTGTTCACGTGGCTGATCACACACCTGTCACGTGACATATCATGCACTGATCACCTGGAACTCATGCACTGATCACGTGGCTGATCATACTCTGCTCACGAAACTCATCATGCACACATCACGTGGCTATCATGCACTGCTCACGTGGTTCGTCATGGAATGATCACGAAGCTACCATATACTGGTCACGTGACTGATCATGCACAGATCACGTAAATGATCATGCACTGTTCACGTGACTGATCATGTACTGATCACGTGACTGATAATGCACTGATCACGTGGCTATCATGCTCTGCTCACGTGGCTGATCATGCAACGATCACGTAGCAACCATGTAGTGGTCTCGTGACTGATCATGCACTGATCATGTAATTGATCCTGCACTGATCACGTGGCTCATCACGCACTGATCCGGTGGCTGATCACACACGTATCACGTGACTGGTCATGTACAGATCCCGTGACTAATCATGAAGTGATCACGTGGCTATCCTGCACTGATCACGTGGATATCATGCACTGATCACGTGGCTGATCACACACGTATCACCTGACTGATCATGCACTGATCACGTGGCTATCATGCACTGCTCACGTGGCTGATCATGCGATGATCACGCAACTACCATGTACTGGTCACATGACTGATCATGCACTGATCACGTGACTGATCATGCAGTGATCACGTGGCTGTCATGCACTACTCACGTGGCTGATCATGCAATGATCATGTAGCTACCATGTACAGGTCACGTGAATGATCATACACCCATCAGGTGACTGACCATGCACTGATCACGTGGCTATCATGCACTGATCACTAGACTGATCATGCACTGATCACGTCTATATCATGCACTGATCACATGACTGCCCATGCACTGGTCACGTGGATGATCATACACTAATCATGTGACAGATCATGCACTGATCACGTGGCTGATCATGCACTGACACTGTGACTGAGCATGGACTGATCACATGACTATCGTGTAGTGATCACGTGACTTAATGGCGCTGATCATGTGACTGATCATGCACTGATCATGTTTGCTATCATACACTGATCATGTGCCTCTGGAGGCAATAAACAAAGAGCTGAGTAGGCACGAATCAGTCAGCAGGCAATAATCATGGAACTCAGCTGTGAGGAATCATGCTGCTCAGCTGGCAATAATCAAGCAGCTGAGCAGGCAGGAATTACGCAGCACAGCTGGCAATTGTCAAGCAGATGACAGGCAGGAATCGTGCAGCTCAGCTGGCAATTGTCAAGCAGATGAGCAGACAGTAATCACGCAGCTCAGCAGGCCCAGATCACGTGACTGAGCATGCACTGTTCACGTGGCTGATCATACACTGATCACGTGATTGATCATGCACTGATCACTTGGATATCATGCACTGATCACGTGGCTGATCATACACTGTTCACGTGTCTGACCATGCACTGATCACGTGGCTGATCATACACTGCTCACGTAACTGATAATGCACTTATCACGTGGCTATCATGCACTGAATACGTGGCTGAACATGCACTGTTCACGTGGCTGATCACACACCTGTCACGTGACATATCATGCACTGATCACCTGGAACTCATGCACTGATCACGTGGCTGATCATACTCTGCTCACGAAACTCATCATGCACACATCACGTGGCTATCATGCACTGCTCACGTGGTTCGTCATGGAATGATCACGAAGCTACCATATACTGGTCACGTGACTGATCATGCACAGATCACGTAAATGATCATGCACTGTTCACGTGACTGATCATGTACTGATCACGTGACTGATAATGCACTGATCACGTGGCTATCATGCTCTGCTCACGTGGCTGATCATGCAACGATCACGTAGCAACCATGTAGTGGTCTCGTGACTGATCATGCACTGATCATGTAATTGATCCTGCACTGATCACGTGGCTCATCACGCACTGATCCGGTGGCTGATCACACACGTATCACGTGACTGGTCATGTACAGATCCCGTGACTAATCATGAAGTGATCACGTGGCTATCCTGCACTGATCACGTGGATATCATGCACTGATCACGTGGCTGATCACACACGTATCACCTGACTGATCATGCACTGATCACGTGGCTATCATGCACTGCTCACGTGGCTGATCATGCGATGATCACGCAACTACCATGTACTGGTCACATGACTGATCATGCACTGATCACGTGACTGATCATGCAGTGATCACGTGGCTGTCATGCACTACTCACGTGGCTGATCATGCAATGATCATGTAGCTACCATGTACAGGTCACGTGAATGATCATACACCCATCAGGTGACTGACCATGCACTGATCACGTGGCTATCATGCACTGATCACTAGACTGATCATGCACTGATCACGTCTATATCATGCACTGATCACATGACTGCCCATGCACTGGTCACGTGGATGATCATACACTAATCATGTGACAGATCATGCACTGATCACGTGGCTGATCATGCACTGACACTGTGACTGAGCATGGACTGATCACATGACTATCGTGTAGTGATCACGTGACTTAATGGCGCTGATCATGTGACTGATCATGCACTGATCATGTTTGCTATCATACACTGATCATGTGCCTCTGGAGGCAATAAACAAAGAGCTGAGTAGGCACGAATCAGTCAGCAGGCAATAATCATGGAACTCAGCTGTGAGGAATCATGCTGCTCAGCTGGCAATAATCAAGCAGCTGAGCAGGCAGGAATTACGCAGCACAGCTGGCAATTGTCAAGCAGATGACAGGCAGGAATCGTGCAGCTCAGCTGGCAATTGTCAAGCAGATGAGCAGACAGTAATCACGCAGCTCAGCAGGCCCAGATCACGTGACTGAGCATGCACTGTTCACGTGGCTGATCATACACTGATCACGTGATTGATCATGCACTGATCACTTGGATATCATGCACTGATCACGTGGCTGATCATACACTGTTCACGTGTCTGACCATGCACTGATCACGTGGCTGATCATACACTGCTCACGTAACTGATAATGCACTTATCACGTGGCTATCATGCACTGAATACGTGGCTGAACATGCACTGTTCACGTGGCTGATCACACACCTGTCACGTGACATATCATGCACTGATCACCTGGAACTCATGCACTGATCACGTGGCTGATCATACTCTGCTCACGAAACTCATCATGCACACATCACGTGGCTATCATGCACTGCTCACGTGGTTCGTCATGGAATGATCACGAAGCTACCATATACTGGTCACGTGACTGATCATGCACAGATCACGTAAATGATCATGCACTGTTCACGTGACTGATCATGTACTGATCACGTGACTGATAATGCACTGATCACGTGGCTATCATGCTCTGCTCACGTGGCTGATCATGCAACGATCACGTAGCAACCATGTAGTGGTCTCGTGACTGATCATGCACTGATCATGTAATTGATCCTGCACTGATCACGTGGCTCATCACGCACTGATCCGGTGGCTGATCACACACGTATCACGTGACTGGTCATGTACAGATCCCGTGACTAATCATGAAGTGATCACGTGGCTATCCTGCACTGATCACGTGGATATCATGCACTGATCACGTGGCTGATCACACACGTATCACCTGACTGATCATGCACTGATCACGTGGCTATCATGCACTGCTCACGTGGCTGATCATGCGATGATCACGCAACTACCATGTACTGGTCACATGACTGATCATGCACTGATCACGTGACTGATCATGCAGTGATCACGTGGCTGTCATGCACTACTCACGTGGCTGATCATGCAATGATCATGTAGCTACCATGTACAGGTCACGTGAATGATCATACACCCATCAGGTGACTGACCATGCACTGATCACGTGGCTATCATGCACTGATCACTAGACTGATCATGCACTGATCACGTCTATATCATGCACTGATCACATGACTGCCCATGCACTGGTCACGTGGATGATCATACACTAATCATGTGACAGATCATGCACTGATCACGTGGCTGATCATGCACTGACACTGTGACTGAGCATGGACTGATCACATGACTATCGTGTAGTGATCACGTGACTTAATGGCGCTGATCATGTGACTGATCATGCACTGATCATGTTTGCTATCATACACTGATCATGTGCCTCTGGAGGCAATAAACAAAGAGCTGAGTAGGCACGAATCAGTCAGCAGGCAATAATCATGGAACTCAGCTGTGAGGAATCATGCTGCTCAGCTGGCAATAATCAAGCAGCTGAGCAGGCAGGAATTACGCAGCACAGCTGACAATTGTCAAGCAGATGACAGGCAGGAATCGTGCAGCTCAGCTGGCAATTGTCAAGCAGATGAGCAGACAGTAATCACGCAGCTCAGCAGGCCCAGATCACGTGACTGAGCATGCACTGTTCACGTGGCTGATCATACACTGATCACGTGATTGATCATGCACTGATCACTTGGATATCATGCACTGATCACGTGGCTGATCATACACTGTTCACGTGTCTGACCATGCACTGATCACGTGGCTGATCATACACTGCTCACGTAACTGATAATGCACTGATCACGTGGCTATCATGCACTGATACGTGGCTGAACATGCACTGTTCACGTGGCTGATCACACACCTGTCACGTGACATATCATGCACTGATCACCTGAACTCATGCACTGATCACGTGGCTGATCATACTCTGCTCACGAAACTCATCATGCACACATCACGTGGCTATCATGCACTGCTCACGTGGTTCATCATGGAATGATCACGAAGCTACCATATACTGGTCACGTGACTGATCATGCACTGATCACGTAAATGATCATGCACTGTTCACGTGACTGATCATGTACTGATCACGTGACTGATCATGCACTGATCACGTGGCTATCATGCGCTCACGTGGCTGATCACACTGATCACGTGACTGCACTGATCATATATCATGCACTGATCACGTGGCTGATCATACACTGATCACGTGATGCACTGATCACGTGGCTGATCATACACTGCTCACGTAACTGATCATGCACTGATCACGTGGCTATCATGCACTGATCACGTGGCTATCATGCACTGTTCACGTGGCTGATCGTCACGTGACTATCACACTGATCACGGAACTCATGCACTGATCACGTGGCTGATCATACTGGTCACATGCACTCACGATCATGCACTGATCACGTGAAATGATCATGCCACTGGTCACGTGACTGATCATGCACAGATCACGTAATGATCATGCACTGTCACGTGACTGATCATGCACTGATCACGTGACTGATCATGCACTGATCACGTGGCTATCATGCACTGCTCACGTGGCTGATCATGCAACGATCACGTAGCAACCATGTAGTGGTCTCGTGACTGATCATGCACTGATCATGTAATTGATCCTGCACTGATCACGTGGCTCATCACGCACTGATCCGGTGGCTGATCACACACGTATCACGTGACTGGTCATGTACAGATCCCGTGACTAATCATGAAGTGATCACGTGGCTATCCTGCACTGATCACGTGGATATCATGCACTGATCACGTGGCTGATCACACACGTATCACCTGACTGATCATGCACTGATCACGTGGCTATCATGCACTGCTCACGTGGCTGATCATGCGATGATCACGCAACTACCATGTACTGGTCACATGACTGATCATGCACTGATCACGTGACTGATCATGCAGTGATCACGTGGCTGTCATGCACTACTCACGTGGCTGATCATGCAATGATCATGTAGCTACCATGTACAGGTCACGTGAATGATCATACACCCATCAGGTGACTGATCATGCACTGATCACGTGGCTATCATGCACTGATCACTAGACTGATCATGCACTGATCACGTCTATATCATGCACTGATCACATGACTGCCCATGCACTGGTCACGTGGATGATCATACACTAATCATGTGACAGATCATGCACTGATCACGTGGCTGATCATGCACTGACACTGTGACTGAGCATGGACTGATCACATGACTATCGTGTAGTGATCACGTGACTTAATGGCGCTGATCATGTGACTGATCATGCACTGATCATGTTTGCTATCATACACTGATCATGTGCCTCTGGAGGCAATAAACAAAGAGCTGAGTAGGCACGAATCAGTCAGCAGGCAATAATCATGGAACTCAGCTGTGAGGAATCATGCTGCTCAGCTGGCAATAATCAAGCAGCTGAGCAGGCAGGAATTACGCAGCACAGCTGACAATTGTCAAGCAGATGACAGGCAGGAATCGTGCAGCTCAGCTGGCAATTGTCAAGCAGATGAGCAGACAGTAATCACGCAGCTCAGCAGGCCCAGATCACGTGACTGAGCATGCACTGTTCACGTGGCTGATCATACACTGATCACGTGATTGATCATGCACTGATCACTTGGATATCATGCACTGATCACGTGGCTGATCATACACTGTTCACGTGTCTGACCATGCACTGATCACGTGGCTGATCATACACTGCTCACGTAACTGATAATGCACTTATCACGTGGCTATCATGCACTGAATACGTGGCTGAACATGCACTGTTCACGTGGCTGATCACACACCTGTCACGTGACATATCATGCACTGATCACCTGGAACTCATGCACTGATCACGTGGCTGATCATACTCTGCTCACGAAACTCATCATGCACACATCACGTGGCTATCATGCACTGCTCACGTGGTTCGTCATGGAATGATCACGAAGCTACCATATACTGGTCACGTGACTGATCATGCACAGATCACGTAAATGATCATGCACTGTTCACGTGACTGATCATGTACTGATCACGTGACTGATAATGCACTGATCACGTGGCTATCATGCTCTGCTCACGTGGCTGATCATGCAACGATCACGTAGCAACCATGTAGTGGTCTCGTGACTGATCATGCACTGATCATGTAATTGATCCTGCACTGATCACGTGGCTCATCACGCACTGATCCGGTGGCTGATCACACACGTATCACGTGACTGGTCATGTACAGATCCCGTGACTAATCATGAAGTGATCACGTGGCTATCCTGCACTGATCACGTGGATATCATGCACTGATCACGTGGCTGATCACACACGTATCACCTGACTGATCATGCACTGATCACGTGGCTATCATGCACTGCTCACGTGGCTGATCATGCGATGATCACGCAACTACCATGTACTGGTCACATGACTGATCATGCACTGATCACGTGACTGATCATGCAGTGATCACGTGGCTGTCATGCACTACTCACGTGGCTGATCATGCAATGATCATGTAGCTACCATGTACAGGTCACGTGAATGATCATACACCCATCAGGTGACTGACCATGCACTGATCACGTGGCTATCATGCACTGATCACTAGACTGATCATGCACTGATCACGTCTATATCATGCACTGATCACATGACTGCCCATGCACTGGTCACGTGGATGATCATACACTAATCATGTGACAGATCATGCACTGATCACGTGGCTGATCATGCACTGACACTGTGACTGAGCATGGACTGATCACATGACTATCGTGTAGTGATCACGTGACTTAATGGCGCTGATCATGTGACTGATCATGCACTGATCATGTTTGCTATCATACACTGATCATGTGCCTCTGGAGGCAATAAACAAAGAGCTGAGTAGGCACGAATCAGTCAGCAGGCAATAATCATGGAACTCAGCTGTGAGGAATCATGCTGCTCAGCTGGCAATAATCAAGCAGCTGAGCAGGCAGGAATTACGCAGCACAGCTGACAATTGTCAAGCAGATGACAGGCAGGAATCGTGCAGCTCAGCTGGCAATTGTCAAGCAGATGAGCAGACAGTAATCACGCAGCTCAGCAGGCCCAGATCACGTGACTGAGCATGCACTGTTCACGTGGCTGATCATACACTGATCACGTGATTGATCATGCACTGATCACTTGGATATCATGCACTGATCACGTGGCTGATCATACACTGTTCACGTGTCTGACCATGCACTGATCACGTGGCTGATCATACACTGCTCACGTAACTGATAATGCACTTATCACGTGGCTATCATGCACTGAATACGTGGCTGAACATGCACTGTTCACGTGGCTGATCACACACCTGTCACGTGACATATCATGCACTGATCACCTGGAACTCATGCACTGATCACGTGGCTGATCATACTCTGCTCACGAAACTCATCATGCACACATCACGTGGCTATCATGCACTGCTCACGTGGTTCGTCATGGAATGATCACGAAGCTACCATATACTGGTCACGTGACTGATCATGCACAGATCACGTAAATGATCATGCACTGTTCACGTGACTGATCATGTACTGATCACGTGACTGATAATGCACTGATCACGTGGCTATCATGCTCTGCTCACGTGGCTGATCATGCACTGATCACTTGGATATCATGCACTGATCACGTGGCTGATCATGCACTGATCACGTGGCTGATCATGCACTGATCACGTGGCTGATCATGCACTGATCACGTGACTGATCATGCACTGATCACGTGGCTATCATGCACTGATCACGTGGCTGATCATGCACTGATCACGTGGCTGATCACACACTGTCACGTGACATCATGCACTGATCACGTGGTCATGCACTGATCACGTGGCTGATCATGCACTGATCACGACTGATCATGCACATCACGTGGCTATCATGCACTGATCACGTGGCTGATCATGCACTGATCACGTGGCTACCATGCACTGATCACGTGACTGATCATGCACTGATCACGTGACTGATCATGCACTGATCACGTGACTGATCATGCACTGATCACGTGACTGATCATGCACTGATCACGTGGCTATCATGCACTGATCACGTGGCTGATCATGCACTGATCACGTAGCAACATGTGATCACGTGACTGATCATGCACTGATCATGACTGATCATGCACTGATCACGTGGCTATCATGCACTGATCCGCTGATCACGATCACGTGACTCATGCACTGATCACGTGACTAATCATGCACTGATCACGTGGCTATCATGCACTGATCACGTGGATATCATGCACTGATCACGTGGCTGATCACACACGTATCACGTGACTGATCATGCACTGATCACGTGGCTATCATGCACTGATCACGTGGCTGATCATGCGATGATCACGCAACTACCATGCACTGGTCACATGACTGATCATGCACTGATCACGTGACTGATCATGCACTGATCACGTGGCTATCATGCACTGATCACGTGGCTGATCATGCAATGATCACGTAGCTACCATGCACTGATCACGTGGCTGATCATACACCCATCACGTGACTGATCATGCACTGATCACGTGGCTATCATGCACTGATCACTGACTGATCATGCACTGATCACGTCTATATCATGCACTGATCACATGACTGCATGCACTGATCACGTGGATGATCATACACTAATCACGTGACAGATCATGCACTGATCACGTGGCTGATCATGCACTGACACTGTGACTGAGCATGGACTGATCACGTGACTATCATGTAGTGATCACGTGACTTAATGGCGCTGATCATGTGACTGATCATGCACTGATCATGTTTGCTATCATACACTGATCATGTGCCTCTGGAGGCAATAAACAAAGAGCTGAGTAGGCACGAATCAGTCAGCAGGCAATAATCATGGAACTCAGCTGTGAGGAATCATGCTGCTCAGCTGGCAATAATCAAGCAGCTGAGCAGGCAGGAATTACGCAGCACAGCTGGCAATTGTCAAGCAGATGACAGGCAGGAATCGTGCAGCTCAGCTGGCAATTGTCAAGCAGATGAGCAGACAGTAATCACGCAGCTCAGCAGGCCCTGATCACGTGACTGAGCATGCACTGTTCACGTGGCTGATCATACACTGATCACGTGACTGATCATGCACTGATCACTGGATATCATGCACTGATCACGTGGCTGATCATACACTGTTCACGTGTCTGACCATGCACTGATCACGTGGCTGATCATACACTGCTCACGTAACTGATCATGCACTGATCACGTGGCTATCATGCACTGATCACGTGGCTGAACATGCACTGTTCACGTGGCTGATCACACACTGTCACGTGACATATCATGCACTGATCACGTGGACTCATGCACTGATCACGTGGCTGATCATACTCTGCTCACGAAACTGATCATGCACACATCACGTGGCTATCATGCACTGATCACGTGGTTCATCATGGAATGATCACGAAGCTACCATATACTGGTCACGTGACTGATCATGCACAGATCACGTAAATGATCATGCACTGTTCACGTGACTGATCATGCACTGATCACGTGACTGATCATGCACTGATCACGTGGCTATCATGCTCTGCTCACGTGGCTGATCATACACTGATCACGTGATTGATCATGCACTGATCACTTGGATATCATGCACTGATCACGTGGCTGATCATACACTGTTCACGTGTCTGACCATGCACTGATCACGTGGCTGATCATACACTGCTCACGTAACTGATAATGCACTTATCACGTGGCTATCATGCACTGAATACGTGGCTGAACATGCACTGTTCACGTGGCTGATCACACACCTGTCACGTGACATATCATTCACTGATCACCTGGAACTCATGCACTGATCACGTGGCTGATCATACTCTGCTCACGAAACTCATCATGCACACATCACGTGGCTATCATGCACTGCTCACGTGGTTCGTCATGGAATGATCACGAAGCTACCATATACTGGTCACGTGACTGATCATGCACAGATCACGTAAATGATCATGCACTGTTCACGTGACTGATCATGTACTGATCACGTGACTGATAATGCACTGATCACGTGGCTATCATGCTCTGCTCACGTGGCTGATCATGCAACGATCACGTAGCAACCATGTAGTGGTCTCGTGACTGATCATGCACTGATCATGTAATTGATCCTGCACTGATCACGTGGCTCATCACGCACTGATCCGGTGGCTGATCACACACGTATCACGTGACTGGTCATGTACAGATCCCGTGACTAATCATGAAGTGATCACGTGGCTATCCTGCACTGATCACGTGGATATCATGCACTGATCACGTGGCTGATCACACACGTATCACCTGACTGATCATGCACTGATCACGTGGCTATCATGCACTGCTCACGTGGCTGATCATGCGATGATCACGCAACTACCATGTACTGGTCACATGACTGATCATGCACTGATCACGTGACTGATCATGCAGTGATCACGTGGCTGTCATGCACTACTCACGTGGCTGATCATGCAATGATCATGTAGCTACCATGTACAGGTCACGTGAATGATCATACACCCATCAGGTGACTGACCATGCACTGATCACGTGGCTATCATGCACTGATCACTAGACTGATCATGCACTGATCACGTCTATATCATGCACTGATCACATGACTGCCCATGCACTGGTCACGTGGATGATCATACACTAATCATGTGACAGATCATGCACTGATCACGTGGCTGATCATGCACTGACACTGTGACTGAGCATGGACTGATCACATGACTATCGTGTAGTGATCACGTGACTTAATGGCGCTGATCATGTGACTGATCATGCACTGATCATGTTTGCTATCATACACTGATCATGTGCCTCTGGAGGCAATAAACAAAGAGCTGAGTAGGCACGAATCAGTCAGCAGGCAATAATCATGGAACTCAGCTGTGAGGAATCATGCTGCTCAGCTGGCAATAATCAAGCAGCTGAGCAGGCAGGAATTACGCAGCACAGCTGGCAATTGTCAAGCAGATGACAGGCAGGAATCGTGCAGCTCAGCTGGCAATTGTCAAGCAGATGAGCAGACAGTAATCACGCAGCTCAGCAGGCCCAGATCACGTGACTGAGCATGCACTGTTCACGTGGCTGATCATACACTGATCACGTGATTGATCATGCACTGATCACTTGGATATCATGCACTGATCACGTGGCTGATCATACACTGTTCACGTGTCTGACCATGCACTGATCACGTGGCTGATCATACACTGCTCACGTAACTGATAATGCACTTATCACGTGGCTATCATGCACTGAATACGTGGCTGAACATGCACTGTTCACGTGGCTGATCACACACCTGTCACGTGACATATCATGCACTGATCACCTGGAACTCATGCACTGATCACGTGGCTGATCATACTCTGCTCACGAAACTCATCATGCACACATCACGTTGCTATCATGCACTGCTCACGTGGTTCGTCATGGAATGATCACGAAGCTACCATATACTGGTCACGTGATTGATCATGCACAGATCACGTAAATGATCATGCACTGTTCACGTGACTGATCATGTACTGATCACGTGACTGATAATGCACTGATCACGTGGCTATCATGCTCTGCTCACGTGGCTGATCATGCAACGATCACGTAGCAACCATGTAGTGGTCTCGTGACTGATCATGCACTGATCATGTAATTGATCCTGCACTGATCACGTGGCTCATCACGCACTGATCCGGTGGCTGATCACACACGTATCACGTGACTGGTCATGTACAGATCCCGTGACTAATCATGAAGTGATCACGTGGCTATCCTGCACTGATCACGTGGATATCATGCACTGATCACGTGGCTGATCACACACGTATCACCTGACTGATCATGCACTGATCACGTGGCTATCATGCACTGCTCACGTGGCTGATCATGCGATGATCACGCAACTACCATGTACTGGTCACATGACTGATCATGCACTGATCACGTGACTGATCATGCAGTGATCACGTGGCTGTCATGCACTACTCACGTGGCTGATCATGCAATGATCATGTAGCTACCATGTACAGGTCACGTGAATGATCATACACCCATCAGGTGACTGACCATGCACTGATCACGTGGCTATCATGCACTGATCACTAGACTGATCATGCACTGATCACGTCTATATCATGCACTGATCACATGACTGCCCATGCACTGGTCACGTGGATGATCATACACTAATCATGTGACAGATCATGCACTGATCACGTGGCTGATCATGCACTGACACTGTGACTGAGCATGGACTGATCACATGACTATCGTGTAGTGATCACGTGACTTAATGGCGCTGATCATGTGACTGATCATGCACTGATCATGTTTGCTATCATACACTGATCATGTGCCTCTGGAGGCAATAAACAAAGAGCTGAGTAGGCACGAATCAGTCAGCAGGCAATAATCATGGAACTCAGCTGTGAGGAATCATGCTGCTCAGCTGGCAATAATCAAGCAGCTGAGCAGGCAGGAATTACGCAGCACAGCTGACAATTGTCAAGCAGATGACAGGCAGGAATCGTGCAGCTCAGCTGGCAATTGTCAAGCAGATGAGCAGACAGTAATCACGCAGCTCAGCAGGCCCAGATCACGTGACTGAGCATGCACTGTTCACGTGGCTGATCATACACTGATCACGTGATTGATCATGCACTGATCACTTGGATATCATGCACTGATCACGAGGCTGATCATACACTGTTCACGTGTCTGACCATGCACTGATCACGTGGCTGATCATACACTGCTCACGTAACTGATAATGCACTTATCACGTGGCTATCATGCACTGAATACGTGGCTGAACATGCACTGTTCACGTGGCTGATCACACACCTGTCACGTGACATATCATGCACTGATCACCTGGAACTCATGCACTGATCACATGGCTGATCATACTCTGCTCACGAAACTCATCATGCACACATCACGTGGCTATCATGCACTGCTCACGTGGTTCGTCATGGAATGATCACGAAGCTACGATATACTGGTCACGTGACTGATCATGCACAGATCACGTAAATGATCATGCGCTGTTCACGTGACTGATCATGTACTGATCACGTGACTGATAATGCACTGATCACGTGGCTATCATGCTCTGCTCACGTGGCTGATCATGCAACGATCACGTAGCAACCATGTAGTGGTCTCGTGACTGATCATGCACTGATCATGTAATTGATCCTGCACTGATCACGTGGCTCATCACGCACTGATCCGGTGGCTGATCACACACGTATCACGTGACTGGTCATGTACAGATCCCGTGACTAATCATGAAGTGATCACGTGGCTATCCTGCACTGATCACGTGGATATCATGCACTGATCACGTGGCTGATCACACACGTATCACCTGACTGATCATGCACTGATCACGTGGCTATCATGCACTGCTCACGTGGCTGATCATGCGATGATCACGCAACTACCATGTACTGGTCACATGACTGATCATGCACTGATCACGTGACTGATCATGCAGTGATCACGTGGCTGTCATGCACTACTCACGTGGCTGATCATGCAATGATCATGTAGCTACCATGTACAGGTCACGTGAATGATCATACACCCATCAGGTGACTGACCATGCACTGATCACGTGGCTATCATGCACTGATCACTAGACTGATCATGCACTGATCACGTCTATATCATGCACTGATCACATGACTGCCCATGCACTGGTCACGTGGATGATCATACACTAATCATGTGACAGATCATGCACTGATCACGTGGCTGATCATGCACTGACACTGTGACTGAGCATGGACTGATCACATGACTATCGTGTAGTGATCACGTGACTTAATGGCGCTGATCATGTGACTGATCATGCACTGATCATGTTTGCTATCATACACTGATCATGTGCCTCTGGAGGCAATAAACAAAGAGCTGAGTAGGCACGAATCAGTCAGCAGGCAATAATCATGGAACTCAGCTGTGAGGAATCATGCTGCTCAGCTGGCAATAATCAAGCAGCTGAGCAGGCAGGAATTACGCAGCACAGCTGACAATTGTCAAGCAGATGACAGGCAGGAATCGTGCAGCTCAGCTGGCAATTGTCAAGCAGATGAGCAGACAGTAATCACGCAGCTCAGCAGGCCCAGATCACGTGACTGAGCATGCACTGTTCACGTGGCTGATCATACACTGATCACGTGATTGATCATGCACTGATCACTTGGATATCATGCACTGATCACGTGGCTGATCATACACTGTTCACGTGTCTGACCATGCACTGATCACGTGGCTGATCATACACTGCTCACGTAACTGATAATGCACTTATCACGTGGCTATCATGCACTGAATACGTGGCTGAACATGCACTGTTCACGTGGCTGATCACACACCTGTCACGTGACATATCATGCACTGATCACCTGGAACTCATGCACTGATCACATGGCTGATCATACTCTGCTCACGAAACTCATCATGCACACATCACGTGGCTATCATGCACTGCTCACGTGGTTCATCATGGAATGATCACGAAGCTACGATTTACTGGTCACGTGACTGATCATGCACAGATCACGTAAATGATCATGCGCTGTTCACGTGACTGATCATGTACTGATCACGTGACTGATAATGCACTGATCACGTGGCTATCATGCTCTGCTCACGTGGCTGATCATACACTGATCACGTGATTGATCATGCACTGATCACTTGGATATCATGCACTGATCACGTGGCTGATCATACACTGTTCACGTGTCTGACCATGCACTGATCACGTGGCTGATCATACACTGCTCACGTAACTGATAATGCACTTATCACGTGGCTATCATGCACTGAATACGTGGCTGAACATGCACTGTTCACGTGGCTGATCACACACCTGTCACGTGACATATCATGCACTGATCACCTGGAACTCATGCACTGATCACGTGGCTGATCATACTCTGCTCACGAAACTCATCATGCACACATCACGTGGCTATCATGCACTGCTCACGTGGTTCGTCATGGAATGATCACGAAGCTACCATATACTGGTCACGTGACTGATCATGCACAGATCACGTAAATGATCATGCGCTGTTCACGTGACTGATCATGTACTGATCACGTGACTGATAATGCACTGATCACGTGGCTATCATGCTCTGCTCACGTGGCTGATCATGCAACGATCACGTAGCAACCATGTAGTGGTCTCGTGACTGATCATGCACTGATCATGTAATTGATCCTGCACTGATCACGTGGCTCATCACGCACTGATCCGGTGGCTGATCACACACGTATCACGTGACTGGTCATGTACAGATCCCGTGACTAATCATGAAGTGATCACGTGGCTATCCTGCACTGATCACGTGGATATCATGCACTGATCACGTGGCTGATCACACACGTATCACCTGACTGATCATGCACTGATCACGTGGCTATCATGCACTGCTCACGTGGCTGATCATGCGATGATCACGCAACTACCATGTACTGGTCACATGACTGATCATGCACTGATCACGTGACTGATCATGCAGTGATCACGTGGCTGTCCTGCACTACTCACGTGGCTGATCATGCAATGATCATGTAGCTACCATGTACAGGTCACGTGAATGATCATACACCCATCAGGTGACTGACCATGCACTGATCACGTGGCTATCATGCACTGATCACTAGACTGATCATGCACTGATCACGTCTATATCATGCACTGATCACATGACTGCCCATGCACTGGTCACGTGGATGATCATACACTAATCATGTGACAGATCATGCACTGACACTGTGACTGAGCATGGACTGATCACATGACTATCGTGTAGTGATCACGTGACTTAATGGCGCTGATCATGTGACTGATCATGCACTGATCATGTTTGCTATCATACACTGATCATGTGCCTCTGGAGGCAATAAACAAAGAGCTGAGTAGGCACGAATCAGTCAGCAGGCAATAATCATGGAACTCAGCTGTGAGGAATCATGCTGCTCAGCTGGCAATAATCAAGCAGCTGAGCAGGCAGGAATTACGCAGCACAGCTGACAATTGTCAAGCAGATGACAGGCAGGAATCGTGCAGCTCAGCTGGCAATTGTCAAGCAGATGAGCAGACAGTAATCACGCAGCTCAGCAGGCCCAGATCACGTGACTGAGCATGCACTGTTCACGTGGCTGATCATACACTGATCACGTGATTGATCATGCACTGATCACTTGGATATCATGCACTGATCACGTGGCTGATCATACACTGTTCACGTGTCTGACCATGCACTGATCACGTGGCTGATCATACACTGCTCACGTAACTGATAATGCACTTATCACGTGGCTATCATGCACTGAATACGTGGCTGAACATGCACTGTTCACGTGGCTGATCACACACCTGTCACGTGACATATCATGCACTGATCACCTGGAACTCATGCACTGATCACGTGGCTGATCATACTCTGCTCACGAAACTCATCATGCACACATCACGTGGCTATCATGCACTGCTCACGTGGTTCGTCATGGAATGATCACGAAGCTACCATATACTGGTCACGTGACTGATCATGCACAGATCACGTAAATGATCATGCACTGTTCACGTGACTGATCATGTACTGATCACGTGACTGATAATGCACTGATCACGTGGCTATCATGCTCTGCTCACGTGGCTGATCATGCAACGATCACGTAGCAACCATGTAGTGGTCTCGTGACTGATCATGCACTGATCATGTAATTGATCCTGCACTGATCACGTGGCTCATCACGCACTGATCCGGTGGCTGATCACACACGTATCACGTGACTGGTCATGTACAGATCCCGTGACTAATCATGAAGTGATCACGTGGCTATCCTGCACTGATCACGTGGATATCATGCACTGATCACGTGGCTGATCACACACGTATCACCTGACTGATCATGCACTGATCACGTGGCTATCATGCACTGCTCACGTGGCTGATCATGCGATGATCACGCAACTACCATGTACTGGTCACATGACTGATCATGCACTGATCACGTGGCTGATCATGCAGTGATCACGTGGCTGTCATGCACTACTCACGTGGCTGATCATGCAATGATCATGTAGCTACCATGTACAGGTCACGTGAATGATCATACACCCATCAGGTGACTGACCATGCACTGATCACGTGGCTATCATGCACTGATCACTAGACTGATCATGCACTGATCACGTCTATATCATGCACTGATCACATGACTGCCCATGCACTGGTCACGTGGATGATCATACACTAATCATGTGACAGATCATGCACTGATCACGTGGCTGATCATGCACTGACACTGTGACTGAGCATGGACTGATCACATGACTATCGTGTAGTGATCACGTGACTTAATGGCGCTGATCATGTGACTGATCATGCACTGATCATGTTTGCTATCATACACTGATCATGTGCCTCTGGAGGCAATAAACAAAGAGCTGAGTAGGCACGAATCAGTCAGCAGGCAATAATCATGGAACTCAGCTGTGAGGAATCATGCTGCTCAGCTGGCAATAATCAAGCAGCTGAGCAGGCAGGAATTACGCAGCACAGCTGACAATTGTCAAGCAGATGACAGGCAGGAATCGTGCAGCTCAGCTGGCAATTGTCAAGCAGATGAGCAGACAGTAATCACGCAGCTCAGCAGGCCCAGATCACGTGACTGAGCATGCACTGTTCACGTGGCTGATCATACACTGATCACGTGATTGATCATGCACTGATCACTTGGATATCATGCACTGATCACGTGGCTGATCATACACTGTTCACGTGTCTGACCATGCACTGATCACGTGGCTGATCATACACTGCTCACGTAACTGATAATGCACTTATCACGTGGCTATCATGCACTGAATACGTGGCTGAACATGCACTGTTCACGTGGCTGATCACACACCTGTCACGTGACATATCATGCACTGATCACCTGGAACTCATGCACTGATCACATGGCTGATCATACTCTGCTCACGAAACTCATCATGCACACATCACGTGGCTATCATGCACTGCTCACGTGGTTCATCATGGAATGATCACGAAGCTACGATTTACTGGTCACGTGACTGATCATGCACAGATCACGTAAATGATCATGCACTGTTCACGTGACTGATCATGTACTGATCACGTGACTGATAATGCACTGATCACGTGGCTATCATGCTCTGCTCACGTGGCTGATCATGCAACGATCACGTAGCAACCATGTAGTGGTCTCGTGACTGATCATGCACTGATCATGTAATTGATCCTGCACTGATCACGTGGCTCATCACGCACTGATCCGGTGGCTGATCACACACGTATCACGTGACTGGTCATGTACAGATCCCGTGACTAATCATGAAGTGATCACGTGGCTATCCTGCACTGATCACGTGGATATCATGCACTGATCACGTGGCTGATCACACACGTATCACCTGACTGATCATGCACTGATCACGTGGCTATCATGCACTGATGACGTGACTGCGCATGCACTGATGACGTGGCTGATCAGGCACTGATCACATGGCTCATCATGCACTGATCACGTGTTTATCAGGCAATGATCAGTGACTGACAGGCGCTGATCATGGGACTGTGCACGCACTGATCACGTGGCTATCATGCACTGATCACGTGACTGCGCATGCACTGATGACGTGGCTGTTCGGGCACTGATCACGTGTTTATCAGGCAGTGATCAGTGACTGACAGGCGCTGATCATGGGACTGTGCACGCACTGATCAGGTGGCTTATCAGGAACTGACTACCTGACTGCGCATGCAGTGATCACGTGGGTGGTCGTTCACTGATCACGTGTTTATCATATGGTGATCACGCGACTGAGAGTCGCTGATCATGTGACTGTGCCGTCAGTGATCACGTGGCTGAGCAGGCACTGATATCGTGACTGAGCATGCACTGATCATGTGCCGGGAGCCGGGGAGGCATTCCACTCTGGACAAAGGTCATGAGGAAGGAGGCTCGGCATACGCAAATGCGGGATCGAGCCTCAGGAGTCCACCCGGATATTCTCGAGCATCCCCCACCAAAAAAAACCAGAGTCTGCCTACTGTATTGCTTTGTGCTCTCACCTCTGATTTCACTGGGGGCTGTCCCCCACCACCATCTCGCTCTCTCTGTCAAAGAGTTAACTTACAGCTCCAATTCATAAAGTTCCTTGTCATTCTTCCCTTTAACTTCCAGCTGTGTCTCCATCTGGAGCGCGGAACCTACCACGCTTACTAATTATGCCTGGGCTGCTAAGACCCACTCGAGAAGGTGTCTAGGGTGAGGCACCTTTCGCTATTCGAGAGGGCGCCTGCGGCCTACGTAAGTGGTGCAAACTTCTTGTCTTGAAGTTTGATTGGTCTTCCGCGTAAACCAAGCTACTCAGTCTCTTTTCTCCACCGAATTTTCCTACTGAGCTCTCCTCATACTATTATTCTTGACATCTCTGATTAGCATATAAATAGTCGCCTAGGCCATCTCTCCTTCGAATACCCTGGATCAGTTGGGGCTGCTCCCCGGCAGGTGGCGACCGAACAGGGACCTCAGGAGGCGATCCTCAAAGAGCTGAGCAGACACGAACCACGCAATCAGCAGGCAATAAGCATGGAGCTCAGCAGTGACGAATCGTGCTGCTCAACTGGCAATAATCAAGCACGTGACCAGGCAGGAATCACGCAGCTCAGCTGGCAATTGTCAAGCAGATGAGCCGACAGGAATCACGCAGCTCACATGGCAATTGTCATGCAGATGAGCCAGCAGGAATCACGCAGCTCAGCAGGCCCTGATCACGTGACTCTGCAGGCACTGATCACCTGGCTGATCAAGTACAGATCACGTGACTGAGCATGCACTGATCACGTGGCTATCATGCACTGATGACGTGACTCCGCATGCACTGATGACGTGGCTGATCAGGCACTGATCACATGGCTCATCATGCACTGATCACGTGTTTATCAGGCAATGATCAGCGGCTGACAGGCGCTGATCATGGGACTGTGCACGAACTCATCACGTGGCTATCATGCACTGATCACGTGACTGCGCATGCACTGATGACGTGGCTGTTCGGGCACTGATCACGTGTTTATCAGGCAGTGATCAGTGACTGACAGGCGCTGATCAGGGGACTGTGCACGCACTGATCAGGTGGCTGATCAGGAACTGACCACCTGACTGCGCATGCAGTGATCACGTGGCTGGTCGTTCACTGATCACATGTTTATCATACGGTGATCACGTGACTGAGAGGCGCTGATCACGTGACTGTGCCGTCAGTGATCACGTGGCTGAGCATGCACTGATATCGTGACTGAGCATGCACTGATCATGTTCCGGGAGCCGGGGAGGCATTCCACTCTGGACAAAGGTCATGAGGAAGGAGGCTCGGCATACGAAAATGCGGGATCGAGCCTCAGGAGTCCACCCGGATATTTTCGAGCATCTCCCCCCGAAAAAACCCAGAGTCTGCCTACTGTATTGCTTTGTGCTCTCACCTCTGATTTCACTGGGGGCTGTCCCCCACCACCATCTCGCTCTCTCTGTCAAAGAGTTAACTTACAGGTCCAATTCATAAAGTTCCTTGTCATTCTTCCCTTTAACTTCCAGCTGAGTCTCCATCTGGAGCGCGGAACCCACCACGCTCACTAATTATGCCTGGGCTGCTAAGACCCACTCGAGAAGGTGTCTAGGGTGAGGCACCTTTCGCTATTCGAGAGGGCGCCTGCGGCCTACGTAAGTGGTGCAAACTTCTTGTCTTGAAGTTTGATTGGTCTTCCGCGTAAACCAAGCTACTCAGTCTCTTTTCTCCACCGAATTTTCCTACTGAGCTCTCCTCATACTATTATTCTTGACATCTCTGATTAGCATATAAATAGTCGCCTAGGCCATCTCTCCTTCGAATACCCTGGATCAGTTGGGGCTGGTCCCCGGCAGGTGGCGACCGAACAGGGACCTCAGGAGGCGATACTCAAAGAGCTGAGCAGACACGAACCACGCAATCAGCAGGCAATAAGCATGGAGCTCAGCAGTGACGAATCATGCTGCTCAACTGGCAATAATCAAGCACGTGAGCAGGCAGGAATCACGCAGCTCAGCTGGCAATTGTCAAGCAGATGAGCCGACAGGAATCACGCAGCTCAGATGGCAATTGTCATGCAGATGAGCCGGCAGGAATCACGCAGCTCAGCAGGCCCTGATCACGTGACTCTGCAGACACTGATCACCTGGCTGATCAAGTACAGATCACGTGACTGAGCATGCACTGATCACGTGGCTATCATGCACTGATGACGTGACTGCGCATGCACTGATGACGTGGCTGATCAGGCACTGATCACATGGCTCATCATGCACTGATCACGTGTTTATCAGGCAATGATCAGTGACTGACAGGCGCTGATCATGGGACTGTGCACCCACTGATCACATGGCTATCATGCACAGATCACGTGACTGCGCATGCACTGATGACGTGGCTGTTCGGGCACTGATCACGTGTTTATCAGGCAGTGATCAGTGACTGACAGGTGCTGATCAGGGGACTGTGCACGCACTGATCAGGTGGCTGATCAGGAACTGACCACCTGACTGCGCATGCAGTGATCACGTTGCTGGTCGTTCACTGATCACGTATTTATCATACGGTGATCACGTGACTGAGAGGCGCTGATCACGTGACTGTGCCGTCAGTGATCACGTGGCTGAGCAGGCACTGATATCGTGACTGAGCATGCACTGATCATGTGCCGGGAGCCGGGGAGGCATTCCACTCTGGACAAAGGTCATGAGGAAGGAGGCTCGGCATACCCAAATGCGGGATCGAGCCTCAGGAGTCCACCCGGATATTTTCGAACATCTCCCCCCAAAAAAACCCAGAGTCTGCCTACTCTATTGCTTTGTGCTCTCACCTCTGATTTCACTGGGGGCTGTCCCCCACCACCATCTCGCTCTCTCTGTCAAAGAGTTAACTTACAGCTCCAATTCATAAAGTTCCTTGTCATTCTTCCCTTTAACTTCCAGCTGAGTCTCCATCTGGAGCGCAGAACCCACCACGCTCACTAATTATGCCTGGGCTGCTAAGACCCACTCGAGAAGGTGTCTAGGGTGAGGCACCTTTCGCTATTCGAGAGGTCGCCTGCGGCCTACGTAAGTGGTGCAAACTTCTTGTCTTGAAGTTTGATTGGTCTTCCGCGTAAACCAAGCTACTCAGTCTCTTTTCTCCACCGAATTTTCCTACTGAGCTCTCCTCACACTATTATTCTTGACATCTCTGATTAGCATATAAATAGTCGCCTAGACCATCTCTCCTTCGAATACCCTGGATCAGTTGGGGCTGGTCCCCGGCAGGTGGCGACCGAACAGGGACCTCAGGAGGCGATACTCAAAGAGCTGAGCAGACACGAACCACGCAATCAGCAGGCAATAAGCATGGAGCTCAGCAGTGACGAATCATGCTACTCAACTGGCAATAATCAAGCACGTGACCAGGCAGGAATCACGCAGCTCAGCTGGCAATTGTCAAGCAGATGAGCCGACAGGAATCACGGAGCTCAGATGGCAATTGTCATTCAGATGAGCCGGCAGGAATCACGCAGCTCAGCAGGCCCTGATCACGTGACTCTGCAGGCACTGATCACCTGGCTGATCAAGTCCAGATCACCTGACTGAGCATGCACTGATCACGTGGCTATCATGCACTGATGACGTGACTGCGCATGCACTGATGACGTGGCTGATCAGGCACTGATCACATGTCTCATCATGCACTGATCACGTGTTTATCAGGCAATGATCAGCGGCTGACAGGCGCTGATCATGGGACTGTGCACGCACTAATCACGTGGCTATCATGCACTGATCACGTGACTTCGGATGCACTGATCACGTGGCTATCATGCACTGCTCACGCGGCTGTTCATGCAATTATCACGTAGCTACCATGTACTGGTCACGTGAGTGATCATGCACTGATCACGTAATTGATCATGCACTGATTAGTTGACTTATCATGCACTGTTCACATGAGTGATCATGCACTGATCACGTGACTGATCATGCACTGATCTCGTGGCTATCATGCACGGCTCATGTGGCTGATCATGCACTGGTACCGTGACTGAGCATGGACTGATCACATGACTATCATGTAGTGATCACGTGACTTAATGGCGCTGATCATGTGACTGATCTTGCGCTGATCCTGTTTGCTATCATACGATGATCATGTGCCTCTGGAGGCAATAAACAAAGAGCTGAGTAGGCACGAATCAAACAGTCAGCAGGCAATAATCATGGAACTCAGGTGTGAGGAATCATGCTGCTCAGCTGGCAATAATCAAGCAGCTGAGCAGGAAGGAATTACGCAGCACAGGTGGCAATTGTCAAGGAGATGACAGGCAGGAATCGTGCAGCTCAGCTGGAAATTGTCAAGCAGAATAGCAGACAGCAATCACGCAGCTCAGCAGGCCCTGATTCCGTGACTGAGCATGCACTGTTCACATGGCTGATCACACACCTATCACGTGACTGATCATGCACTGATCATGTGACTGATCATGCACTGATCACGTAGCTATCTTGCACTGATCACTTGGCTGATCATACACTCATCACGGGACTGATCGTGCACTGATTACGGCGCTATCATGCATTGACTACATGACTCCACATGCACTGATCACGAGGATGGTAATGCACTTATCACGTGACTGACCATGCACTGATCACGTGACTGATCATGTACTGATCACATGGCTGATCATGCACTGATCACGTTACTGATCATGCACTGATCACTTGGCTATCATGCACTGATCACTTGGCTGGACATACACTGATCACGTGTCTGGTCATGCACTGATTACGTGGCTGATCATGCACCTATAACGGGACTGGACATGCACTGATCTCCTGTCTGATGATGCACTGATAACGTGGCTATCATGCACTGCTCACCTGGCTGATCATGCGATGATCACGCAGCTACCATGTACTGGTCACATGACTGATCATGCACTGATCACGTGACTGATCATGCAGTGATCACGTGGCTATCGTGCACTACTCACGTGGCTGATCATGCAATGATCATGTAGCTACCATGTACAGGTCACGTTAATGATCATTCACCCATCAGGTGACTGATCATGCACTGATCACGTGGCTATCATGCACTGATCACGAGACTGATCATGCACTGATCACGTCTATATCATGCACTGATCACATGACTGCCCATGCACTGATCACGTGGGTGATCATACACTTATCATGTGACAGATCATGCACTGATCACGTGGCTGATCATGCACTGATACCGTGACTGAGCATGGACTGATCACATGACTATCATGTAGTGATCACGTGACTTAATGGCGCTGATCATGTGACTGATCATGCACTGATCATGTTTGCTATCATACACTGATCATGTGCCTCTGGAGGCAATAAACAAAGAGCTGAGTAGGCACGAATCAGTCAGCAGGCAATAATCATGGAACTCAGCTGTGAGGAATCATGCTGCTCAGCTGGCAATAATCAAGCAGCTGAGCAGGCAGGAATTACGCAGCACAGCTGACAATTGTCAAGCAGATGACAGGCAGGAATCGTGCAGCTCAGCTGGCAATTGTCAAGCAGATGAGCAGACAGTAATCACGCAGCTCAGCAGGCCCAGATCACGTGACTGAGCATGCACTGTTCACGTGGCTGATCATACACTGATCACGTGATTGATCATGCACTGATCACTTGGATATCATGCACTGATCACGTGGCTGATCATACACTGTTCACGTGTCTGACCATGCACTGATCACGTGGCTGATCATACACTGCTCACGTAACTGATAATGCACTTATCACGTGGCTATCATGCACTGAATACGTGGCTGAACATGCACTGTTCACGTGGCTGATCACACACCTGTCACGTGACATATCATGCACTGATCACCTGGAACTCATGCACTGATCACGTGGCTGATAATACTCTGCTCACGAAACTCATCATGCACACATCACGTGGCTATCATGCACTGCTCACGTGGTTCGTCATGGAATGATCACGAAGCTACCATATACTGGTCACGTGACTGATCATGCACAGATCACGTAAATGATCATGCACTGTTCACGTGACTGATCATGTACTGATCACGTGACTGATAATGCACTGAACACGTGGCTATCATGCTCTGCTCACGAGGCTGATCATGCAACGATCACGTAGCAACCATGTAGTGGTCTCGTGACTGATCATGCACTGATCTTGTAATTGATCCTGCACTGATCACGTGGCTCATCACGCACTGATCCGGTGGCTGATCACACACGTATCACGTGACTGGTCATGTACAGATCCCGTGACTAATCATGAAGTGATCACGTGGCTATCCTGCACTGATCACGTGGATATCATGCACTGATCACGTGGCTGATCACACACGTATCACCTGACTGATCATGCACTGATCACGTGGCTATCATGCACTGATCACTAGACTGATCATGCACTGATCACGTCTATATCATGCACTGATCACATGACTGCCCATGCACTGGTCACGTGGATGATCATACACTAATCATGTGACAGATCATGCACTGATCACGTGGCTGATCATGCACTGACACTGTGACTGAGCATGGACTGATCACATGACTATCGTGTAGTGATCATGTGACTTAATGGCGCTGATCATGTGACTGATCATGCACTGATCATGTTTGCTATCATACACTGATCATGTGCCTCTGGAGGCAATAAACAAAGAGCTGAGTAGGCACGAATCAGTCAGCAGGCAATAATCATGGAACTCAGCTGTGAGGAATCATGCTGCTCAGCTGGCAATAATCAAGCAGCTGAGCAGGCAGGAATTACGCAGCACAGCTGACAATTGTCAAGCAGATGACAGGCAGGAATTGTGCAGCTCAGCTGGCAATTGTCAAGCAGATGAGCAGACAGTAATCACGCAGCTCAGCAGGCCCAGATCACGTGACTGAGCATGCACTGTTCACGTGGCTGATCATACACTGATCACGTGATTGATCATGCACTGATCACTTGGATATCATGCACTGATCACGTGGCTGATCATACAATGTTCACGTGTCTGACCATGCACTGATCACATGGCTGATCATACACTGCTCATGTAACTGATAATGCACTTATCACGTGGCTATCATGCACTGAATACGTGGCTGAACATGCACTGTTCACGTGGCTGATCACACACCTGTCACGTGACATATCATGCACTGATCACCTGGAACTCATGCACTGATCACGTGGCTGATCATACTCTGCTCACGAAACTCATCATGCACACATCACGTGGCTATCATGCACTGCTCACGTGGTTCGTCATGGAATGATCACGAAGCTACCATATACTGGTCACATGACTGATCATGCACAGATCACGTAAATGATCATGCACTGTTCACGTGACTGATCATGTACTGATCACGTGACTGATAATGCACTGATCACGTGGCTATCATGCTCTGCTCACGTGGCTGATCATGCAACGATCACGTAGCAACCATGTAGTGGTCTCGTGACTGATCATGCACTGATCATGTAATTGATCCTGCACTGATCACGTGGCTCATCACGCACTGATCCGGTGGCTGATCACACACGTATCACGTGACTGGTCATGTACAGATCCCGTGACTAATCATGAAGTGATCACGTGGCTATCCTGCACTGATCACGTGGATATCATGCACTGATCACGTGGCTGATCATGCGATGATCACGCAACTACCATGTACTGGTCACGTGACTGATCATGCACTGATCACGTGACTGATCATGCAGTGATCACGTGGCTGTCATGCACTACTCACGTGGCTGATCATGCAATGATCATGTAGTTACCATGTACAGGTCACGTGAATGATCATACACCCATCAGGTGACTGATCATGCACTGATCACGTGGCTATCATGCACTGATCACTAGACTGATCATGCACTGATCACGTCTATATCATGCACTGATCACATGACTGCCCATGCACTGGTCACGTGGATGATCATACACTAATCATGTGACAGATCATGCACTGATCACGTGGCTGATCATGCACTGATACTGTGACTGAGCATGGACTGATCACATGACTATCGTGTAGTGATCACGTGACTTAATGGCGCTGATCATGTGACTGATCATGCACTGATCATGTTTGCTATCATACACTGATCATGTGCCTCTGGAGGCAATAAACAAAGAGCTGAGTAGGCACGAATCAGTCAGCAGGCAATAATCATGGAACTCAGCTGTGAGGAATCATGCTGCTCAGCTGGCAATAATCAAGCAGCTGAGCAGGCAGGAATTACGCAGCACAGCTGGCAATTGTCAAGCAGATGACAGGCAGGAATCGTGCAGCTCAGCTGGCAATTGTCAAGCAGATGAGCAGACAGTAATCACGCAGCTCAGCAGGCCCAGATCACGTGACTGAGCATGCACTGTTCACGTGGCTGATCATACACTGATCACGTGATTGATCATGCACTGATCACTTGGATATCATGCACTGATCACGTGGCTGATCATACACTGTTCACGTGTCTGACCATGCACTGATCACGTGGCTGATCATACACTGCTCACGTAACTGATAATGCACTTATCACGTGGCTATCATGCACTGAATACGTGGCTGAACATGCACTGTTCACGTGGCTGATCACACACCTGTCACGTGACATATCATGCACTGATCACCTGGAACTCATGCACTGATCACGTGGCTGATCATACTCTGCTCACGAAACTCATCATGCACACATCACGTGGCTATCATGCACTGCTCACGTGGTTCGTCATGGAATGATCACGAAGCTACCATATACTGGTCACGTGACTGATCATGCACAGATCACGTAAATGATCATGCACTGTTCACGTGACTGATCATGTACTGATCACGTGACTGATAATGCACTGATCACGTGGCTATCATGCTCTGCTCACGTGGCTGATCATGCAACGATCACGTAGCAACCATGTAGTGGTCTCGTGACTGATCATGCACTGATCATGTAATTGATCCTGCACTGATCACGTGGCTCATCACGCACTGATCCGGTGGCTGATCACACACGTATCACGTGACTGGTCATGTACAGACCCCGTGACTAATCATGAAGTGATCACGTGGCTATCCTGCACTGATCACGTGGATATCATGCACTGATCACGTGGCTGATCACACACGTATCACCTGACTGATCATGCACTGATCACGTGGCTATCATGCACTGCTCACGTGGCTGATCATGCGATGATCACGCAACTACCATGTACTGGTCACATGACTGATCATGCACTGATCACGTGACTGATCATGCAGTGATCACGTGGCTGTCATGCACTACTCACGTGGCTGATCATGCAATGATCATGTAGCTACCATGTACAGGTCACGTGAATGATCATACACCCATCAGGTGACTGATCATGCACTGATCACGTGGCTATCATGCACTGATCACTAGACTGATCATGCACTGATCACGTCTATATCATGCACTGATCACATGACTGCCCATGCACTGGTCACGTGGATGATCATACACTAATCATGTGACAGATCATGCACTGATCACGTGGCTGATCATGCACTGACACTGTGACTGAGCATGGACTGATCACATGACTATCGTGTAGTGATCACGTGACTTAATGGCGCTGATCATGTGACTGATCATGCACTGATCATGTTTGCTATCATACACTGATCATGTGCCTCTGGAGGCAATAAACAAAGAGCTGAGTAGGCACGAATCAGTCAGCAGGCAATAATCATGGAACTCAGCTGTGAGGAATCATGCTGCTCAGCTGGCAATAATCAAGCAGCTGAGCAGGCAGGAATTACGCAGCACAGCTGACAATTGTCAAGCAGATGACAGGCAGGAATCGTGCAGCTCAGCTGGCAATTGTCAAGCAGATGAGCAGACAGTAATCACGCAGCTCAGCAGGCCCAGATCACGTGACTGAGCATGCACTGTTCACGTGGCTGATCATACACTGATCACGTGATTGATCATGCACTGATCACTTGGATATCATGCACTGATCACGTGGCTGATCATACACTGTTCACGTGTCTGACCATGCACTGATCACGTGGCTGATCATACACTGCTCACGTAACTGATAATGCACTTATCACGTGGCTATCATGCACTGAATACGTGGCTGAACATGCACTGTTCACGTGGCTGATCACACACCTGTCACGTGACATATCATGCACTGATCACCTGGAACTCATGCACTGATCACGTGGCTGATCATACTCTGCTCACGAAACTCATCATGCACACATCACGTGGCTATCATGCACTGCTCACGTGGTTCGTCATGGAATGATCACGAAGCTACCATATACTGGTCACGTGACTGATCATGCACAGATCACGTAAATGATCATGCACTGTTCACGTGACTGATCATGTACTGATCACGTGACTGATAATGCACTGATCACGTGGCTATCATGCTCTGCTCACGTGGCTGATCATGCAACGATCACGTAGCAACCATGTAGTGGTCTCGTGACTGATCATGCACTGATCATGTAATTGATCCTGCACTGATCACGTGGCTCATCACGCACTGATCCGGTGGCTGATCACACACGTATCACGTGACTGGTCATGTACAGATCCCGTGACTAATCATGAAGTGATCACGTGGCTATCCTGCACTGATCACGTGGATATCATGCACTGATCACGTGGCTGATCACACACGTATCACCTGACTGATCATGCACTGATCACGTGGCTATCATGCACTGCTCACGTGGCTGATCATGCGATGATCACGCAACTACCATGTACTGGTCACATGACTGATCATGCACTGATCACGTGACTGATCATGCAGTGATCACGTGGCTGTCATGCACTACTCACGTGGCTGATCATGCAATGATCATGTAGCTACCATGTACAGGTCACGTGAATGATCATACACCCATCAGGTGACTGACCATGCACTGATCACGTGGCTATCATGCACTGATCACTAGACTGATCATGCACTGATCACGTCTATATCATGCACTGATCACATGACTGCCCATGCACTGGTCACGTGGATGATCATACACTAATCATGTGACAGATCATGCACTGATCACGTGGCTGATCATGCACTGACACTGTGACTGAGCATGGACTGATCACATGACTATCGTGTAGTGATCACGTGACTTAATGGCGCTGATCATGTGACTGATCATGCACTGATCATGTTTGCTATCATACACTGATCATGTGCCTCTGGAGGCAATAAACAAAGAGCTGAGTAGGCACGAATCAGTCAGCAGGCAATAATCATGGAACTCAGCTGTGAGGAATCATGCTGCTCAGCTGGCAATAATCAAGCAGCTGAGCAGGCAGGAATTACGCAGCACAGCTGACAATTGTCAAGCAGATGACAGGCAGGAATCGTGCAGCTCAGCTGGCAATTGTCAAGCAGATGAGCAGACAGTAATCACGCAGCTCAGCAGGCCCAGATCACGTGACTGAGCATGCACTGTTCACGTGGCTGATCATACACTGATCACGTGATTGATCATGCACTGATCACTTGGATATCATGCACTGATCACGTGGCTGATCATACACTGTTCACGTGTCTGACCATGCACTGATCACGTGGCTGATCATACACTGCTCACGTAACTGATAATGCACTTATCACGTGGCTATCATGCACTGAATACGTGGCTGAACATGCACTGTTCACGTGGCTGATCACACACCTGTCACGTGACATATCATGCACTGATCACCTGGAACTCATGCACTGATCACGTGGCTGATCATACTCTGCTCACGAAACTCATCATGCACACATCACGTGGCTATCATGCACTGCTCACGTGGTTCGTCATGGAATGATCACGAAGCTACCATATACTGGTCACGTGACTGATCATGCACAGATCACGTAAATGATCATGCACTGTTCACGTGACTGATCATGTACTGATCACGTGACTGATAATGCACTGATCACGTGGCTATCATGCTCTGCTCACGTGGCTGATCATGCAACGATCACGTAGCAACCATGTAGTGGTCTCGTGACTGATCATGCACTGATCATGTAATTGATCCTGCACTGATCACGTGGCTCATCACGCACTGATCCGGTGGCTGATCACACACGTATCACGTGACTGGTCATGTACAGATCCCGTGACTAATCATGAAGTGATCACGTGGCTATCCTGCACTGATCACGTGGATATCATGCACTGATCACGTGGCTGATCACACACGTATCACCTGACTGATCATGCACTGATCACGTGGCTATCATGCACTGCTCACGTGGCTGATCATGCGATGATCACGCAACTACCATGTACTGGTCACATGACTGATCATGCACTGATCACGTGACTGATCATGCAGTGATCACGTGGCTGTCATGCACTACTCACGTGGCTGATCATGCAATGATCATGTAGCTACCATGTACAGGTCACGTGAATGATCATACACCCATCAGGTGACTGACCATGCACTGATCACGTGGCTATCATGCACTGATCACTAGACTGATCATGCACTGATCACGTCTATATCATGCACTGATCACATGACTGCCCATGCACTGGTCACGTGGATGATCATACACTAATCATGTGACAGATCATGCACTGATCACGTGGCTGATCATGCACTGACACTGTGACTGAGCATGGACTGATCACATGACTATCGTGTAGTGATCACGTGACTTAATGGCGCTGATCATGTGACTGATCATGCACTGATCATGTTTGCTATCATACACTGATCATGTGCCTCTGGAGGCAATAAACAAAGAGCTGAGTAGGCACGAATCAGTCAGCAGGCAATAATCATGGAACTCAGCTGTGAGGAATCATGCTGCTCAGCTGGCAATAATCAAGCAGCTGAGCAGGCAGGAATTACGCAGCACAGCTGGCAATTGTCAAGCAGATGACAGGCAGGAATCGTGCAGCTCAGCTGGCAATTGTCAAGCAGATGAGCAGACAGTAATCACGCAGCTCAGCAGGCCCAGATCACGTGACTGAGCATGCACTGTTCACGTGGCTGATCATACACTGATCACGTGATTGATCATGCACTGATCACTTGGATATCATGCACTGATCACGTGGCTGATCATACACTGTTCACGTGTCTGACCATGCACTGATCACGTGGCTGATCATACACTGCTCACGTAACTGATAATGCACTTATCACGTGGCTATCATGCACTGAATACGTGGCTGAACATGCACTGTTCACGTGGCTGATCACACACCTGTCACGTGACATATCATGCACTGATCACCTGGAACTCATGCACTGATCACGTGGCTGATCATACTCTGCTCACGAAACTCATCATGCACACATCACGTGGCTATCATGCACTGCTCACGTGGTTCGTCATGGAATGATCACGAAGCTACCATATACTGGTCACGTGACTGATCATGCACAGATCACGTAAATGATCATGCACTGTTCACGTGACTGATCATGTACTGATCACGTGACTGATAATGCACTGATCACGTGGCTATCATGCTCTGCTCACGTGGCTGATCATGCAACGATCACGTAGCAACCATGTAGTGGTCTCGTGACTGATCATGCACTGATCATGTAATTGATCCTGCACTGATCACGTGGCTCATCACGCACTGATCCGGTGGCTGATCACACACGTATCACGTGACTGGTCATGTACAGATCCCGTGACTAATCATGAAGTGATCACGTGGCTATCCTGCACTGATCACGTGGATATCATGCACTGATCACGTGGCTGATCACACACGTATCACCTGACTGATCATGCACTGATCACGTGGCTATCATGCACTGCTCACGTGGCTGATCATGCGATGATCACGCAACTACCATGTACTGGTCACATGACTGATCATGCACTGATCACGTGACTGATCATGCAGTGATCACGTGGCTGTCATGCACTACTCACGTGGCTGATCATGCAATGATCATGTAGCTACCATGTACAGGTCACGTGAATGATCATACACCCATCAGGTGACTGACCATGCACTGATCACGTGGCTATCATGCACTGATCACTAGACTGATCATGCACTGATCACGTCTATATCATGCACTGATCACATGACTGCCCATGCACTGGTCACGTGGATGATCATACACTAATCATGTGACAGATCATGCACTGATCACGTGGCTGATCATGCACTGACACTGTGACTGAGCATGGACTGATCACATGACTATCGTGTAGTGATCACGTGACTTAATGGCGCTGATCATGTGACTGATCATGCACTGATCATGTTTGCTATCATACACTGATCATGTGCCTCTGGAGGCAATAAACAAAGAGCTGAGTAGGCACGAATCAGTCAGCAGGCAATAATCATGGAACTCAGCTGTGAGGAATCATGCTGCTCAGCTGGCAATAATCAAGCAGCTGAGCAGGCAGGAATTACGCAGCACAGCTGACAATTGTCAAGCAGATGACAGGCAGGAATCGTGCAGCTCAGCTGGCAATTGTCAAGCAGATGAGCAGACAGTAATCACGCAGCTCAGCAGGCCCAGATCACGTGACTGAGCATGCACTGTTCACGTGGCTGATCATACACTGATCACGTGATTGATCATGCACTGATCACTTGGATATCATGCACTGATCACGTGGCTGATCATACACTGTTCACGTGTCTGACCATGCACTGATCACGTGGCTGATCATACACTGCTCACGTAACTGATAATGCACTTATCACGTGGCTATCATGCACTGAATACGTGGCTGAACATGCACTGTTCACGTGGCTGATCACACACCTGTCACGTGACATATCATGCACTGATCACCTGGAACTCATGCACTGATCACGTGGCTGATCATACTCTGCTCACGAAACTCATCATGCACACATCACGTGGCTATCATGCACTGCTCACGTGGTTCGTCATGGAATGATCACGAAGCTACCATATACTGGTCACGTGACTGATCATGCACAGATCACGTAAATGATCATGCACTGTTCACGTGACTGATCATGTACTGATCACGTGACTGATAATGCACTGATCACGTGGCTATCATGCTCTGCTCACGTGGCTGATCATGCAACGATCACGTAGCAACCATGTAGTGGTCTCGTGACTGATCATGCACTGATCATGTAATTGATCCTGCACTGATCACGTGGCTCATCACGCACTGATCCGGTGGCTGATCACACACGTATCACGTGACTGGTCATGTACAGATCCCGTGACTAATCATGAAGTGATCACGTGGCTATCCTGCACTGATCACGTGGATATCATGCACTGATCACGTGGCTGATCACACACGTATCACCTGACTGATCATGCACTGATCACGTGGCTATCATGCACTGCTCACGTGGCTGATCATGCGATGATCACGCAACTACCATGTACTGGTCACATGACTGATCATGCACTGATCACGTGACTGATCATGCAGTGATCACGTGGCTGTCATGCACTACTCACGTGGCTGATCATGCAATGATCATGTAGCTACCATGTACAGGTCACGTGAATGATCATACACCCATCAGGTGACTGACCATGCACTGATCACGTGGCTATCATGCACTGATCACTAGACTGATCATGCACTGATCACGTCTATATCATGCACTGATCACATGACTGCCCATGCACTGGTCACGTGGATGATCATACACTAATCATGTGACAGATCATGCACTGATCACGTGGCTGATCATGCACTGACACTGTGACTGAGCATGGACTGATCACATGACTATCGTGTAGTGATCACGTGACTTAATGGCGCTGATCATGTGACTGATCATGCACTGATCATGTTTGCTATCATACACTGATCATGTGCCTCTGGAGGCAATAAACAAAGAGCTGAGTAGGCACGAATCAGTCAGCAGGCAATAATCATGGAACTCAGCTGTGAGGAATCATGCTGCTCAGCTGGCAATAATCAAGCAGCTGAGCAGGCAGGAATTACGCAGCACAGCTGACAATTGTCAAGCAGATGACAGGCAGGAATCGTGCAGCTCAGCTGGCAATTGTCAAGCAGATGAGCAGACAGTAATCACGCAGCTCAGCAGGCCCAGATCACGTGACTGAGCATGCACTGTTCACGTGGCTGATCATACACTGATCACGTGATTGATCATGCACTGATCACTTGGATATCATGCACTGATCACGTGGCTGATCATACACTGTTCACGTGTCTGACCATGCACTGATCACGTGGCTGATCATACACTGCTCACGTAACTGATAATGCACTTATCACGTGGCTATCATGCACTGAATACGTGGCTGAACATGCACTGTTCACGTGGCTGATCACACACCTGTCACGTGACATATCATGCACTGATCACCTGGAACTCATGCACTGATCACGTGGCTGATCATACTCTGCTCACGAAACTCATCATGCACACATCACGTGGCTATCATGCACTGCTCACGTGGTTCGTCATGGAATGATCACGAAGCTACCATATACTGGTCACGTGACTGATCATGCACAGATCACGTAAATGATCATGCACTGTTCACGTGACTGATCATGTACTGATCACGTGACTGATAATGCACTGATCACGTGGCTATCATGCTCTGCTCACGTGGCTGATCATGCAACGATCACGTAGCAACCATGTAGTGGTCTCGTGACTGATCATGCACTGATCATGTAATTGATCCTGCACTGATCACGTGGCTCATCACGCACTGATCCGGTGGCTGATCACACACGTATCACGTGACTGGTCATGTACAGATCCCGTGACTAATCATGAAGTGATCACGTGGCTATCCTGCACTGATCACGTGGATATCATGCACTGATCACGTGGCTGATCACACACGTATCACCTGACTGATCATGCACTGATCACGTGGCTATCATGCACTGCTCACGTGGCTGATCATGCGATGATCACGCAACTACCATGTACTGGTCACATGACTGATCATGCACTGATCACGTGACTGATCATGCAGTGATCACGTGGCTGTCATGCACTACTCACGTGGCTGATCATGCAATGATCATGTAGCTACCATGTACAGGTCACGTGAATGATCATACACCCATCAGGTGACTGACCATGCACTGATCACGTGGCTATCCTGCACTGATCACTAGACTGATCATGCACTGATCACGTCTATATCATGCACTGATCACATGACTGCCCATGCACTGGTCACGTGGATGATCATACACTAATCATGTGACAGATCATGCACTGATCACGTGGCTGATCATGCACTGACACTGTGACTGAGCATGGACTGATCACATGACTATCGTGTAGTGATCATGTGACTTAATGGCGCTGATCATGTGACTGATCATGCACTGATCATGTTTGCTATCATACACTGATCATGTGCCTCTGGAGGCAATAAACAAAGAGCTGAGTAGGCACGAATCAGTCAGCAGGCAATAATCATGGAACTCAGCTGTGAGGAATCATGCTGCTCAGCTGGCAATAATCAAGCAGCTGAGCAGGCAGGAATTACGCAGCACAGCTGACAATTGTCAAGCAGATGACAGGCAGGAATCGTGCAGCTCAGCTGGCAATTGTCAAGCAGATGAGCAGACAGTAATCACGCAGCTCAGCAGGCCCAGATCACGTGACTGAGCATGCACTGTTCACGTGGCTGATCATACACTGATCACGTGATTGATCATGCACTGATCACTTGGATATCATGCACTGATCACGTGGCTGATCATACACTGTTCACGTGTCTGACCATGCACTGATCACGTGGCTGATCATACACTGCTCACGTAACTGATAATGCACTTATCACGTGGCTATCATGCACTGAATACGTGGCTGAACATGCACTGTTCACGTGGCTGATCACACACCTGTCACGTGACATATCATGCACTGATCACCTGGAACTCATGCACTGATCACGTGGCTGATCATACTCTGCTCACGAAACTCATCATGCACACATCACGTGGCTATCATGCACTGCTCACGTGGTTCGTCATGGAATGATCACGAAGCTACCATATACTGGTCACGTGACTGATCATGCACAGATCACGTAAATGATCATGCACTGTTCACGTGACTGATCATGTACTGATCACGTGACTGATAATGCACTGATCACGTGGCTATCATGCTCTGCTCACGTGGCTGATCATGCAACGATCACGTAGCAACCATGTAGTGGTCTCGTGACTGATCATGCACTGATCATGTAATTGATCCTGCACTGATCACGTGGCTCATCACGCACTGATCCGGTGGCTGATCACACACGTATCACGTGACTGGTCATGTACAGATCCCGTGACTAATCATGAAGTGATCACGTGGCTATCCTGCACTGATCACGTGGATATCATGCACTGATCACGTGGCTGATCACACACGTATCACCTGACTGATCATGCACTGATCACGTGGCTATCATGCACTGCTCACGTGGCTGATCATGCGATGATCACGCAACTACCATGTACTGGTCACATGACTGATCATGCACTGATCACGTGACTGATCATGCAGTGATCACGTGGCTGTCATGCACTACTCACGTGGCTGATCATGCAATGATCATGTAGCTACCATGTACAGGTCACGTGAATGATCATACACCCATCAGGTGACTGACCATGCACTGATCACGTGGCTATCATGCACTGATCACTAGACTGATCATGCACTGATCACGTCTATATCATGCACTGATCACATGACTGCCCATGCACTGGTCACGTGGATGATCATACACTAATCATGTGACAGATCATGCACTGATCACGTGGCTGATCATGCACTGACACTGTGACTGAGCATGGACTGATCACATGACTATCGTGTAGTGATCACGTGACTTAATGGCGCTGATCATGTGACTGATCATGCACTGATCATGTTTGCTATCATACACTGATCATGTGCCTCTGGAGGCAATAAACAAAGAGCTGAGTAGGCACGAATCAGTCAGCAGGCAATAATCATGGAACTCAGCTGTGAGGAATCATGCTGCTCAGCTGGCAATAATCAAGCAGCTGAGCAGGCAGGAATTACGCAGCACAGCTGACAATTGTCAAGCAGATGACAGGCAGGAATCGTGCAGCTCAGCTGGCAATTGTCAAGCAGATGAGCAGACAGTAATCACGCAGCTCAGCAGGCCCAGATCACGTGACTGAGCATGCACTGTTCACGTGGCTGATCATACACTGATCACGTGATTGATCATGCACTGATCACTTGGATATCATGCACTGATCACGTGGCTGATCATACACTGTTCACGTGTCTGACCATGCACTGATCACGTGGCTGATCATACACTGCTCACGTAACTGATAATGCACTTATCACGTGGCTATCATGCACTGATACGTGGCTGAACATGCACTGTTCACGTGGCTGATCACACACCTGTCACGTGACATATCATGCACTGATCACCTGGAACTCATGCACTGATCACGTGGCTGATCATACTCTGCTCACGAAACTCATCATGCACACATCACGTGGCTATCATGCACTGCTCACGTGGTTCGTCATGGAATGATCACGAAGCTACCATTTACTGGTCACGTGACTGATCATGCACAGATCACGTAAATGATCATGCACTGTTCACGTGACTGATCATGCACTGATCACGTGGCTGATCATGCACTGATCACGTGGCTGATCATGCACTGATCACGTGGCTGATCATGCACTGATCACGTGGCTGAACATGCACTGATCACGTGGCTGATCATGCACTGATCACGTGACTGATCATGCACTGATCACGTGGCTCTCATGCACTGATCACGTGGCTGATCATACACTGATCACGTGACTGATCATGCACTGATCACGTGGCTATCATGCACTGATCACGTGGCTATCATGCACTGATCACGTGGCTACCATATACTGATCACGTGACTGATCATGCACTGATCACGTGACTGATCATGCACTGATCACGTGACTGATCATGCACTGATCACGTGACTGATCATGCACTGATCACGTGGCTATCATGCACTGATCACGTGGCTGATCATGCACTGATCACGTAGCAACCATGTACTGGTCACGTGACTGATCATGCACTGATCACGTGACTGATCATGCACTGATCACGTGGCTATCATGCACTGATCACGTGGCTGATCATGCACTGATCACGTGACTGATCATGCACTGATCACGTGACTGATCATGCACTGATCACGTGGCTATCATGCACTGATCACGTGGCTATCATGCACTGATCACGTGGCTGATCACACACTGATCACGTGACTGATCATGCACTGATCACGTGGCTATCATGCACTGATCACGTGGCTGATCATGCGATGATCACGCAACTATCATGTACTGGTCACATGACTGATCATGCACTGATCACGTGACTGATCATGCAGATCACGTGGCTGTCATGCACTACTCACGTGGCTGATCATGCAATGATCATGTAGCTACCATGTACAGGTCACGTGACTGATCATACACCCATCAGGTGACTGACCATGCACTGATCACGTGGCTATCATGCACTGATCACGTGACTGATCATGCACTGATCACGTCTATATCATGCACTGATCACGTGACTGCCCATGCACTGATCACGTGGCTGATCATACACTAATCACGTGACAGATCATGCACTGATCACGTGGCTGATCATGCACTGATCACGTGACTGAGCATGGACTGATCACATGACTATCATGCACTGATCACGTGACTTAATGGCGCTGATCATGTGACTGATCATGCACTGATCACGTTTGCTATCATACACTGATCACGTGCCTCTGGAGGCAATAAACAAAGAGCTGAGTAGGCACGAATCAGTCAGCAGGCAATAATCATGGAACTCAGCTGTGAGGAATCATGCTGCTCAGCTGGCAATAATCAAGCAGCTGAGCAGGCAGGAATTACGCAGCACAGCTGCAATTGTCAAGCAGATGACAGGCAGGAACGTGCAGCTCAGCTGGCAATGTCAAGCAGATGAGCACAGTAATCACGCAGCTCAGCATGCCCTGATCACGTGACTGATCATGCACTGATCACGTGGCTGATCATGCACTGATCACGTGACTGATCATGCACTGATCACGTGGCTATCATGCACTGATCACGTGGCTGATCATACACTGATCACGTGACTGATCATGCACTGATCACGTGGCTGATCATGCACTGATCACGTAACTGATCATGCACTGATCACGTGGCTATCATGCACTGATCACGTGACTGAACATGCACTGATCACGTGGCTGATCAGACACTTATCACGTGACAGATCATGCACTGATCACGTGGATCTCATGCACTGATCACGTGGCTGATCATACTCTGCTCACGATACTGATCATGCACTGATCACGTGGCTATCATGCACTGATCACGTGGCTGATCATGGAATGATCACGAAGCTAATTGGTCACGTGACTGATCATGCACTGATCACGTGGCTGATCATGCACTGTCACGTGACTGATCATGCACTGATCACGTGACTGATCATGCACTGATCACGTGACTGAGCATGCACTGTTCACGTGGCTGATCATACACTGATCACGTGATTGATCATGCACTGATCACTTGGATATCATGCACTGATCACGAGGCTGATCATACACTGTTCACGTGTCTGACCATGCACTGATCACGTGGCTGATCATACACTGCTCACGTAACTGATAATGCACTTATCACGTGGCTATCATGCACTGATACGTGGCTGAACATGCACTGTTCACGTGGCTGATCACACACCTGTCACGTGACATATCATGCACTGATCACCTGGAACTCATGCACTGATCACGTGGCTGATCATACTCTGCTCACGAAACTCATCATGCACACATCACGTGGCTATCATGCACTGCTCACGTGGTTCGTCATGGAATGATCACGAAGCTACCATATACTGGTCACGTGACTGATCATGCACAGATCACGTAAATGATCATGCACTGTTCACGTGACTGATCATGTACTGATCACGTGACTGATCATGCACTGATCACGTGGCTATCATGCTCTGCTCACGTGGCTGATCATGCAACGATCACGTAGCAACCATGTAGTGGTCTCGTGACTGATCATGCACTGATCATGTAATTGATCCTGCACTGATCACGTGGCTCATCACGCACTGATCCGGTGGCTGATCACACACGTATCACGTGACTGGTCATGTACAGATCCCGTGACTAATCATGAAGTGATCACGTGGCTATCATGCACTGATCACGTGGATATCATGCACTGATCACGTGGCTGATCACACACGTATCACCTGACTGATCATGCACTGATCACGTGGCTATCATGCACTGCTCACGTGGCTGATCATGCGATGATCACGCAACTACCATGTACTGGTCACATGACTGATCATGCACTGATCACGTGACTGATCATGCAGTGATCACGTGGCTGTCATGCACTACTCACGTGGCTGATCATGCAATGATCATGTAGCTACCATGTACAGGTCACGTGAATGATCATACACCCATCAGGTGACTGACCATGCACTGATCACGTGGCTATCCTGCACTGATCACTAGACTGATCATGCACTGATCACGTCTATATCATGCACTGATCACATGACTGCCCATGCACTGGTCACGTGGATGATCATACACTAATCATGTGACAGATCATGCACTGATCACGTGGCTGATCATGCACTGACACTGTGACTGAGCATGGACTGATCACATGACTATCGTGTAGTGATCACGTGACTTAATGGCGCTGATCATGTGACTGATCATGCACTGATCATGTTTGCTATCATACACTGATCATGTGCCTCTGGAGGCAATAAACAAAGAGCTGAGTAGGCACGAATCAGTCAGCAGGCAATAATCATGGAACTCAGCTGTGAGGAATCATGCTGCTCAGCTGGCAATAATCAAGCAGCTGAGCAGGCAGGAATTACGCAGCACAGCTGGCAATTGTCAAGCAGATGACAGGCAGGAATCGTGCAGCTCAGCTGGCAATTGTCAAGCAGATGAGCAGACAGTAATCACGCAGCTCAGCAGGCCCAGATCACGTGACTGAGCATGCACTGTTCACGTGGCTGATCATACACTGATCACGTGATTGATCATGCACTGATCACTTGGATATCATGCACTGATCACGTGGCTGATCATACACTGTTCACGTGTCTGACCATGCACTGATCACGTGGCTGATCATACACTGCTCACGTAACTGATAATGCACTTATCACGTGGCTATCATGCACTGATACGTGGCTGAACATGCACTGTTCACGTGGCTGATCACACACCTGTCACGTGACATATCATGCACTGATCACCTGGAACTCATGCACTGATCACGTGGCTGATCATACTCTGCTCACGAAACTCATCATGCACACATCACGTGGCTATCATGCACTGCTCACGTGGTTCGTCATGGAATGATCACGAAGCTACCATATACTGGTCACGTGACTGATCATGCACAGATCACGTAAATGATCATGCACTGTTCACGTGACTGATCATGTACTGATCACGTGACTGATCATGCACTGATCACGTGGCTATCATGCTCTGCTCACGTGGCTGATCATGCAACGATCACGTAGCAACCATGTAGTGGTCTCGTGACTGATCATGCACTGATCATGTAATTGATCCTGCACTGATCACGTGGCTCATCACGCACTGATCCGGTGGCTGATCACACACGTATCACGTGACTGGTCATGTACAGATCCCGTGACTAATCATGAAGTGATCACGTGGCTATCCTGCACTGATCACGTGGATATCATGCACTGATCACGTGGCTGATCACACACGTATCACCTGACTGATCATGCACTGATCACGTGGCTATCATGCACTGCTCACGTGGCTGATCATGCGATGATCACGCAACTACCATGTACTGGTCACATGACTGATCATGCACTGATCACGTGACTGATCATGCAGTGATCACGTGGCTGTCATGCACTACTCACGTGGCTGATCATGCAATGATCATGTAGCTACCATGTACAGGTCACGTGAATGATCATACACCCATCAGGTGACTGACCATGCACTGATCACGTGGCTATCATGCACTGATCACTAGACTGATCATGCACTGATCACGTCTATATCATGCACTGATCACATGACTGCCCATGCACTGGTCACGTGGATGATCATACACTAATCATGTGACAGATCATGCACTGATCACGTGGCTGATCATGCACTGACACTGTGACTGAGCATGGACTGATCACATGACTATCGTGTAGTGATCACGTGACTTAATGGCGCTGATCATGTGACTGATCATGCACTGATCATGTTTGCTATCATACACTGATCATGTGCCTCTGGAGGCAATAAACAAAGAGCTGAGTAGGCACGAATCAGTCAGCAGGCAATAATCATGGAACTCAGCTGTGAGGAATCATGCTGCTCAGCTGGCAATAATCAAGCAGCTGAGCAGGCAGGAATTACGCAGCACAGCTGGCAATTGTCAAGCAGATGACAGGCAGGAATCGTGCAGCTCAGCTGGCAATTGTCAAGCAGATGAGCAGACAGTAATCACGCAGCTCAGCAGGCCCAGATCACGTGACTGAGCATGCACTGTTCACGTGGCTGATCATACACTGATCACGTGATTGATCATGCACTGATCACTTGGATATCATGCACTGATCACGTGGCTGATCATACACTGTTCACGTGTCTGACCATGCACTGATCACGTGGCTGATCATACACTGCTCACGTAACTGATAATGCACTTATCACGTGGCTATCATGCACTGATACGTGGCTGAACATGCACTGTTCACGTGGCTGATCACACACCTGTCACGTGACATATCATGCACTGATCACCTGGAACTCATGCACTGATCACGTGGCTGATCATACTCTGCTCACGAAACTCATCATGCACACATCACGTGGCTATCATGCACTGCTCACGTGGTTCATCATGGAATGATCACGGCTACCATATACTGGTCACGTGACTGATCATGCACAGATCACGTAAATGATCATGCACTGTTCACGTGACTGATCATGCACTGATCACGTGGCTGATCATGCACTGCTCACGTAACTGATAATGCACTGATCACGTGGCTATCATGCACTGAATACGTGGCTGAACATGCACTGTCACGTGGCTGATCACACACTGTCACGTGACATATCATGCACTGATCACGTGGAACTCATGCACTGATCACGTGGCTGATCATACACTGCTCACGATACTCATCATGCACTGATCACGTGGCTATCATGCACTGCTCACGTGGCTGTCATGGAATGATCACGAAGCTACCATATACTGGTCACGTGACTGATCATGCACTGATCACGTAAATGATCATGCACTGTTCACGTGACTGATCATGCACTGATCACGTGACTGATCATGCACTGATCACGTGGCTATCATGCACTGCTCACGTGGCTGATCATGCAACGATCACGTAGCAACCATGTACTGGTCACGTGACTGATCATGCACTGATCATGTAATTGATCATGCACTGATCACGTGGCTCATCATGCACTGATCCGGTGGCTGATCACACACGTATCACGTGACTGATCATGCACTGATCACGTGACTAATCATGCACTGATCACGTGGCTATCATGCACTGATCACGTGGATATCATGCACTGATCACGTGGCTGATCACACACGTATCACCTGACTGATCATGCACTGATCACGTGGCTATCATGCACTGCTCACGTGGCTGATCATGCGATGATCACGCAACTACCATGTACTGGTCACATGACTGATCATGCACTGATCACGTGACTGATCATGCAGTGATCACGTGGCTGTCATGCACTACTCACGTGGCTGATCATGCAATGATCATGTAGCTACCATGTACAGGTCACGTGAATGATCATACACCCATCAGGTGACTGATCATGCACTGATCACGTGGCTATCATGCACTGATCACTAGACTGATCATGCACTGATCACGTCTATATCATGCACTGATCACATGACTGCCCATGCACTGGTCACGTGGATGATCATACACTAATCATGTGACAGATCATGCACTGATCACGTGGCTGATCATGCACTGACACTGTGACTGAGCATGGACTGATCACATGACTATCGTGTAGTGATCACGTGACTTAATGGCGCTGATCATGTGACTGATCATGCACTGATCATGTTTGCTATCATACACTGATCATGTGCCTCTGGAGGCAATAAACAAAGAGCTGAGTAGGCACGAATCAGTCAGCAGGCAATAATCATGGAACTCAGCTGTGAGGAATCATGCTGCTCAGCTGGCAATAATCAAGCAGCTGAGCAGGCAGGAATTACGCAGCACAGCTGACAATTGTCAAGCAGATGACAGGCAGGAATCGTGCAGCTCAGCTGGCAATTGTCAAGCAGATGAGCAGACAGTAATCACGCAGCTCAGCAGGCCCAGATCACGTGACTGAGCATGCACTGTTCACGTGGCTGATCATACACTGATCACGTGATTGATCATGCACTGATCACTTGGATATCATGCACTGATCACGTGGCTGATCATACACTGTTCACGTGTCTGACCATGCACTGATCACGTGGCTGATCATACACTGCTCACGTAACTGATAATGCACTTATCACGTGGCTATCATGCACTGATCACGTGGCTGAACATGCACTGTTCACGTGGCTGATCACACACCTGTCACGTGACATATCATGCACTGATCACCTGGAACTCATGCACTGATCACGTGGCTGATCATACTCTGCTCACGAAACTCATCATGCACACATCACGTGGCTATCATGCACTGCTCACGTGGTTCGTCATGGAATGATCACGAAGCTACCATATACTGGTCACGTGACTGATCATGCACAGATCACGTAAATGATCATGCACTGTTCACGTGACTGATCATGTACTGATCACGTGACTGATCATGCACTGATCACGTGGCTATCATGCTCTGCTCACGTGGCTGATCATGCAACGATCACGTAGCAACCATGTAGTGGTCTCGTGACTGATCATGCACTGATCATGTAATTGATCCTGCACTGATCACGTGGCTCATCACGCACTGATCCGGTGGCTGATCACACACGTATCACGTGACTGGTCATGTACAGATCCCGTGACTAATCATGAAGTGATCACGTGGCTATCATGCACTGATCACGTGGATATCATGCACTGATCACGTGGCTGATCACACACGTATCACCTGACTGATCATGCACTGATCACGTGGCTATCATGCACTGATCACGTGGCTGATCATGCGATGATCACGCAACTACCATGTACTGGTCACATGACTGATCATGCACTGATCACGTGACTGATCATGCAGTGATCACGTGGCTGTCATGCACTACTCACGTGGCTGATCATGCAATGATCATGTAGCTACCATGTACAGGTCACGTGAATGATCATACACCCATCAGGTGACTGACCATGCACTGATCACGTGGCTATCATGCACTGATCACTAGACTGATCATGCACTGATCACGTCTATATCATGCACTGATCACATGACTGCCCATGCACTGGTCACGTGGATGATCATACACTAATCATGTGACAGATCATGCACTGATCACGTGGCTGATCATGCACTGACACTGTGACTGAGCATGGACTGATCACATGACTATCGTGTAGTGATCACGTGACTTAATGGCGCTGATCATGTGACTGATCATGCACTGATCATGTTTGCTATCATACACTGATCATGTGCCTCTGGAGGCAATAAACAAAGAGCTGAGTAGGCACGAATCAGTCAGCAGGCAATAATCATGGAACTCAGCTGTGAGGAATCATGCTGCTCAGCTGGCAATAATCAAGCAGCTGAGCAGGCAGGAATTACGCAGCACAGCTGACAATTGTCAAGCAGATGACAGGCAGGAATCGTGCAGCTCAGCTGGCAATTGTCAAGCAGATGAGCAGACAGTAATCACGCAGCTCAGCAGGCCCAGATCACGTGACTGAGCATGCACTGTTCACGTGGCTGATCATACACTGATCACGTGATTGATCATGCACTGATCACTTGGATATCATGCACTGATCACGTGGCTGATCATACACTGTTCACGTGTCTGACCATGCACTGATCACGTGGCTGATCATACACTGCTCACGTAACTGATAATGCACTTATCACGTGGCTATCATGCACTGATACGTGGCTGAACATGCACTGTTCACGTGGCTGATCACACACCTGTCACGTGACATATCATGCACTGATCACCTGGAACTCATGCACTGATCACGTGGCTGATCATACTCTGCTCACGAAACTCATCATGCACACATCACGTGGCTATCATGCACTGCTCACGTGGTTCGTCATGGAATGATCACGAAGCTACCATATACTGGTCACGTGACTGATCATGCACAGATCACGTAAATGATCATGCACTGTTCACGTGACTGATCATGTACTGATCACGTGACTGATCATGCACTGATCACGTGGCTATCATGCTCTGCTCACGTGGCTGATCATGCAACGATCACGTAGCAACCATGTAGTGGTCTCGTGACTGATCATGCACTGATCATGTAATTGATCCTGCACTGATCACGTGGCTCATCACGCACTGATCCGGTGGCTGATCACACACGTATCACGTGACTGGTCATGTACAGATCCCGTGACTAATCATGAAGTGATCACGTGGCTATCATGCACTGATCACGTGGATATCATGCACTGATCACGTGGCTGATCACACACGTATCACCTGACTGATCATGCACTGATCACGTGGCTATCATGCACTGCTCACGTGGCTGATCATGCGATGATCACGCAACTACCATGTACTGGTCACATGACTGATCATGCACTGATCACGTGACTGATCATGCAGTGATCACGTGGCTGTCATGCACTACTCACGTGGCTGATCATGCAATGATCATGTAGCTACCATGTACAGGTCACGTGAATGATCATACACCCATCAGGTGACTGACCATGCACTGATCACGTGGCTATCATGCACTGATCACTAGACTGATCATGCACTGATCACGTCTATATCATGCACTGATCACATGACTGCCCATGCACTGGTCACGTGGATGATCATACACTAATCATGTGACAGATCATGCACTGATCACGTGGCTGATCATGCACTGACACTGTGACTGAGCATGGACTGATCACATGACTATCGTGTAGTGATCACGTGACTTAATGGCGCTGATCATGTGACTGATCATGCACTGATCATGTTTGCTATCATACACTGATCATGTGCCTCTGGAGGCAATAAACAAAGAGCTGAGTAGGCACGAATCAGTCAGCAGGCAATAATCATGGAACTCAGCTGTGAGGAATCATGCTGCTCAGCTGGCAATAATCAAGCAGCTGAGCAGGCAGGAATTACGCAGCACAGCTGGCAATTGTCAAGCAGATGACAGGCAGGAATCGTGCAGCTCAGCTGGCAATTGTCAAGCAGATGAGCAGACAGTAATCACGCAGCTCAGCAGGCCCAGATCACGTGACTGAGCATGCACTGTTCACGTGGCTGATCATACACTGATCACGTGATTGATCATGCACTGATCACTTGGATATCATGCACTGATCACGTGGCTGATCATACACTGTTCACGTGTCTGACCATGCACTGATCACGTGGCTGATCATACACTGCTCACGTAACTGATAATGCACTTATCACGTGGCTATCATGCACTGATCACGTGGCTGAACATGCACTGTTCACGTGGCTGATCACACACCTGTCACGTGACATATCATGCACTGATCACCTGGAACTCATGCACTGATCACGTGGCTGATCATACTCTGCTCACGAAACTCATCATGCACACATCACGTGGCTATCATGCACTGCTCACGTGGTTCGTCATGGAATGATCACGAAGCTACCATATACTGGTCACGTGACTGATCATGCACAGATCACGTAAATGATCATGCACTGTTCACGTGACTGATCATGTACTGATCACGTGACTGATCATGCACTGATCACGTGGCTATCATGCTCTGCTCACGTGGCTGATCATGCAACGATCACGTAGCAACCATGTAGTGGTCTCGTGACTGATCATGCACTGATCATGTAATTGATCCTGCACTGATCACGTGGCTCATCATGCACTGATCCGGTGGCTGATCACACACGTATCACGTGACTGGTCATGCACAGATCCCGTGACTAATCATGCACTGATCACGTGGCTATCATGCACTGATCACGTGGATATCATGCACTGATCACGTGGCTGATCATCACACGGATCACGTGACTGATCATGCACTGATCACGTGGCTATCATGCACTGATCACGTGGCTGATCATGCGATGATCACGCTACTACCATGTACTGGTCACATGACTGATCATGCACTGATCATGTTTGCTATCATACACTGATCATGTGCCTCTGGAGGCAATAAACAAAGAGCTGAGTAGGCACGAATCAGTCAGCAGGCAATAATCATGGAACTCAGCTGTGAGGAATCATGCTGCTCAGCTGGCAATAATCAAGCAGCTGAGCAGGCAGGAATTACGCAGCACAGCTGACAATTGTCAAGCAGATGACAGGCAGGAATCGTGCAGCTCAGCTGGCAATTGTCAAGCAGATGAGCAGACAGTAATCACGCAGCTCAGCAGGCCCAGATCACGTGACTGAGCATGCACTGTTCACGTGGCTGATCATACACTGATCACGTGATTGATCATGCACTGATCACTTGGATATCATGCACTGATCACGTGGCTGATCATACACTGTTCACGTGTCTGACCATGCACTGATCACGTGGCTGATCATACACTGCTCACGTAACTGATAATGCACTTATCACGTGGCTATCATGCACTGAATACGTGGCTGAACATGCACTGTTCACGTGGCTGATCACACACCTGTCACGTGACATATCATGCACTGATCACCTGGAACTCATGCACTGATCACGTGGCTGATCATACTCTGCTCACGAAACTCATCATGCACACATCACGTGGCTATCATGCACTGCTCACGTGGTTCGTCATGGAATGATCACGAAGCTACCATATACTGGTCACGTGACTGATCATGCACAGATCACGTAAATGATCATGCACTGTTCACGTGACTGATCATGTACTGATCACGTGACTGATCATGCACTGATCACGTGGCTATCATGCACTGCTCACGTGGCTGATCATGCACGATCACGTAGCAACCATGTACTGGTCACGTGACTGATCATGCACTGATCATGTAATTGATCATGCACTGATCACGTGGCTCATCATGCACTGATCACGTGGCTGATCACACACGTATCACGTGACTGGTCATGCACAGATCCCGTGACTAATCATGCACTGATCACGTGGCTATCATGCACTGATCACGTGGATATCATGCACTGATCACGTGGCTGATCACACACGTATCACCTGACTGATCATGCACTGATCACGTGGCTATCATGCACTGCTCACGTGGCTGATCATGCATGATCACGCAACTACCATGTACTGGTCACATGACTGATCATGCACTGATCACGTGACTGATCATGCAGTGATCACGTGGCTGTCATGCACTACTCACGTGGCTGATCATGCAATGATCATGTAGCTACCATGTACAGGTCACGTGAATGATCATACACCCATCAGGTGACTGACCATGCACTGATCACGTGGCTATCATGCACTGATCACTAGACTGATCATGCACTGATCACGTCTATATCATGCACTGATCACATGACTGCCCATGCACTGGTCACGTGGATGATCATACACTAATCATGTGACAGATCATGCACTGATCACGTGGCTGATCATGCACTGACACTGTGACTGAGCATGGACTGATCACATGACTATCGTGTAGTGATCACGTGACTTAATGGCGCTGATCATGTGACTGATCATGCACTGATCATGTTTGCTATCATACACTGATCATGTGCCTCTGGAGGCAATAAACAAAGAGCTGAGTAGGCACGAATCAGTCAGCAGGCAATAATCATGGAACTCAGCTGTGAGGAATCATGCTGCTCAGCTGGCAATAATCAAGCAGCTGAGCAGGCAGGAATTACGCAGCACAGCTGGCAATTGTCAAGCAGATGACAGGCAGGAATCGTGCAGCTCAGCTGGCAATTGTCAAGCAGATGAGCAGACAGTAATCACGCAGCTCAGCAGGCCCAGATCACGTGACTGAGCATGCACTGTTCACGTGGCTGATCATACACTGATCACGTGATTGATCATGCACTGATCACTTGGATATCATGCACTGATCACGTGGCTGATCATACACTGTTCACGTGTCTGACCATGCACTGATCACGTGGCTGATCATACACTGCTCACGTAACTGATAATGCACTTATCACGTGGCTATCATGCACTGATACGTGGCTGAACATGCACTGTTCACGTGGCTGATCACACACCTGTCACGTGACATATCATGCACTGATCACCTGGAACTCATGCACTGATCACGTGGCTGATCATACTCTGCTCACGAAACTCATCATGCACACATCACGTGGCTATCATGCACTGCTCACGTGGTTCGTCATGGAATGATCACGAAGCTACCATATACTGGTCACGTGACTGATCATGCACAGATCACGTAAATGATCATGCACTGTTCACGTGACTGATCATGTACTGATCACGTGACTGATCATGCACTGATCACGTGGCTATCATGCTCTGCTCACGTGGCTGATCATGCAACGATCACGTAGCAACCATGTACTGGTCACGTGACTGATCATGCACTGATCATGTAATTGATCCTGCACTGATCACGTGGCTCATCATGCACTGATCCGGTGGCTGATCACACACGTATCACGTGACTGGTCATGCACAGATCCCGTGACTAATCATGAACTGATCACGTGGCTATCATGCACTGATCACGTGGATATCATGCACTGATCACGTGGCTGATCACACACGTATCACCTGACTGATCATGCACTGATCACGTGGCTATCATGCACTGCTCACGTGGCTGATCATGCATGATCACGCAACTACCATGTACTGGTCACATGACTGATCATGCACTGATCACGTGACTGATCATGCAGTGATCACGTGGCTGTCATGCACTACTCACGTGGCTGATCATGCAATGATCATGTAGCTACCATGTACAGGTCACGTGAATGATCATACACCCATCAGGTGACTGATCATGCACTGATCACGTGGCTATCATGCACTGATCACTAGACTGATCATGCACTGATCACGTCTATATCATGCACTGATCACATGACTGCCCATGCACTGGTCACGTGGATGATCATACACTAATCATGTGACAGATCATGCACTGATCACGTGGCTGATCATGCACTGACACTGTGACTGAGCATGGACTGATCACATGACTATCGTGTAGTGATCACGTGACTTAATGGCGCTGATCATGTGACTGATCATGCACTGATCATGTTTGCTATCATACACTGATCATGTGCCTCTGGAGGCAATAAACAAAGAGCTGAGTAGGCACGAATCAGTCAGCAGGCAATAATCATGGAACTCAGCTGTGAGGAATCATGCTGCTCAGCTGGCAATAATCAAGCAGCTGAGCAGGCAGGAATTACGCAGCACAGCTGGCAATTGTCAAGCAGATGACAGGCAGGAATCGTGCAGCTCAGCTGGCAATTGTCAAGCAGATGAGCAGACAGTAATCACGCAGCTCAGCAGGCCCAGATCACGTGACTGAGCATGCACTGTTCACGTGGCTGATCATACACTGATCACGTGATTGATCATGCACTGATCACTTGGATATCATGCACTGATCACGTGGCTGATCATACACTGTTCACGTGTCTGACCATGCACTGATCACGTGGCTGATCATACACTGCTCACGTAACTGATAATGCACTTATCACGTGGCTATCATGCACTGATACGTGGCTGAACATGCACTGTTCACGTGGCTGATCACACACCTGTCACGTGACATATCATGCACTGATCACCTGGAACTCATGCACTGATCACGTGGCTGATCATACTCTGCTCACGAAACTCATCATGCACACATCACGTGGCTATCATGCACTGCTCACGTGGTTCGTCATGGAATGATCACGAAGCTACCATATACTGGTCACGTGACTGATCATGCACAGATCACGTAAATGATCATGCACTGTTCACGTGACTGATCATGTACTGATCACGTGACTGATCATGCACTGATCACGTGGCTATCATGCTCTGCTCACGTGGCTGATCATGCAACGATCACGTAGCAACCATGTAGTGGTCTCGTGACTGATCATGCACTGATCATGTAATTGATCCTGCACTGATCACGTGGCTCATCACGCACTGATCCGGTGGCTGATCACACACGTATCACGTGACTGGTCATGTACAGATCCCGTGACTAATCATGAAGTGATCACGTGGCTATCATGCACTGATCACGTGGATATCATGCACTGATCACGTGGCTGATCACACACGTATCACCTGACTGATCATGCACTGATCACGTGGCTATCATGCACTGCTCACGTGGCTGATCATGCGATGATCACGCAACTACCATGTACTGGTCACATGACTGATCATGCACTGATCACGTGACTGATCATGCAGTGATCACGTGGCTGTCATGCACTACTCACGTGGCTGATCATGCAATGATCATGTAGCTACCATGTACAGGTCACGTGAATGATCATACACCCATCAGGTGACTGATCATGCACTGATCACGTGGCTATCATGCACTGATCACTAGACTGATCATGCACTGATCACGTCTATATCATGCACTGATCACATGACTGCCCATGCACTGGTCACGTGGATGATCATACACTAATCATGTGACAGATCATGCACTGATCACGTGGCTGATCATGCACTGACACTGTGACTGAGCATGGACTGATCACATGACTATCGTGTAGTGATCACGTGACTTAATGGCGCTGATCATGTGACTGATCATGCACTGATCATGTTTGCTATCATACACTGATCATGTGCCTCTGGAGGCAATAAACAAAGAGCTGAGTAGGCACGAATCAGTCAGCAGGCAATAATCATGGAACTCAGCTGTGAGGAATCATGCTGCTCAGCTGGCAATAATCAAGCAGCTGAGCAGGCAGGAATTACGCAGCACAGCTGGCAATTGTCAAGCAGATGACAGGCAGGAATCGTGCAGCTCAGCTGGCAATTGTCAAGCAGATGAGCAGACAGTAATCACGCAGCTCAGCAGGCCCAGATCACGTGACTGAGCATGCACTGTTCACGTGGCTGATCATACACTGATCACGTGATTGATCATGCACTGATCACTTGGATATCATGCACTGATCACGTGGCTGATCATACACTGTTCACGTGTCTGACCATGCACTGATCACGTGGCTGATCATACACTGCTCACGTAACTGATAATGCACTTATCACGTGGCTATCATGCACTGATACGTGGCTGAACATGCACTGTTCACGTGGCTGATCACACACCTGTCACGTGACATATCATGCACTGATCACCTGGAACTCATGCACTGATCACGTGGCTGATCATACTCTGCTCACGAAACTCATCATGCACACATCACGTGGCTATCATGCACTGCTCACGTGGTTCGTCATGGAATGATCACGAAGCTACCATATACTGGTCACGTGACTGATCATGCACAGATCACGTAAATGATCATGCACTGTTCACGTGACTGATCATGTACTGATCACGTGACTGATCATGCACTGATCACGTGGCTATCATGCTCTGCTCACGTGGCTGATCATGCAACGATCACGTAGCAACCATGTAGTGGTCTCGTGACTGATCATGCACTGATCATGTAATTGATCCTGCACTGATCACGTGGCTCATCACGCACTGATCCGTGGCTGATCACACACGTATCACGTGACTGGTCATGCACAGATCCCGTGACTAATCATGAAGTGATCACGTGGCTATCATGCACTGATCACGTGGATATCATGCACTGATCACGTGGCTGATCACACACGTATCACCTGACTGATCATGCACTGATCACGTGGCTATCATGCACTGCTCACGTGGCTGATCATGCATGATCACGCAACTACCATGTACTGGTCACATGACTGATCATGCACTGATCACGTGACTGATCATGCAGTGATCACGTGGCTGTCATGCACTACTCACGTGGCTGATCATGCAATGATCATGTAGCTACCATGTACAGGTCACGTGAATGATCATACACCCATCAGGTGACTGATCATGCACTGATCACGTGGCTATCATGCACTGATCACTAGACTGATCATGCACTGATCACGTCTATATCATGCACTGATCACATGACTGCCCATGCACTGGTCACGTGGATGATCATACACTAATCATGTGACAGATCATGCACTGATCACGTGGCTGATCATGCACTGACACTGTGACTGAGCATGGACTGATCACATGACTATCGTGTAGTGATCACGTGACTTAATGGCGCTGATCATGTGACTGATCATGCACTGATCATGTTTGCTATCATACACTGATCATGTGCCTCTGGAGGCAATAAACAAAGAGCTGAGTAGGCACGAATCAGTCAGCAGGCAATAATCATGGAACTCAGCTGTGAGGAATCATGCTGCTCAGCTGGCAATAATCAAGCAGCTGAGCAGGCAGGAATTACGCAGCACAGCTGGCAATTGTCAAGCAGATGACAGGCAGGAATCGTGCAGCTCAGCTGGCAATTGTCAAGCAGATGAGCAGACAGTAATCACGCAGCTCAGCAGGCCCAGATCACGTGACTGAGCATGCACTGTTCACGTGGCTGATCATACACTGATCACGTGATTGATCATGCACTGATCACTTGGATATCATGCACTGATCACGTGGCTGATCATACACTGTTCACGTGTCTGACCATGCACTGATCACGTGGCTGATCATACACTGCTCACGTAACTGATAATGCACTTATCACGTGGCTATCATGCACTGATACGTGGCTGAACATGCACTGTTCACGTGGCTGATCACACACCTGTCACGTGACATATCATGCACTGATCACCTGGAACTCATGCACTGATCACGTGGCTGATCATACTCTGCTCACGAAACTCATCATGCACACATCACGTGGCTATCATGCACTGCTCACGTGGTTCGTCATGGAATGATCACGAAGCTACCATATACTGGTCACGTGACTGATCATGCACAGATCACGTAAATGATCATGCACTGTTCACGTGACTGATCATGTACTGATCACGTGACTGATCATGCACTGATCACGTGGCTATCATGCTCTGCTCACGTGGCTGATCATGCAACGATCACGTAGCAACCATGTAGTGGTCTCGTGACTGATCATGCACTGATCATGTAATTGATCCTGCACTGATCACGTGGCTCATCACGCACTGATCCGGTGGCTGATCACACACGTATCACGAGACTGGTCATGTACAGATCCCGTGACTAATCATGAAGTGATCACGTGGCTATCCTGCACTGATCACGTGGATATCATGCACTGATCACGTGGCTGATCACACACGTATCACCTGACTGATCATGCACTGATCACGTGGCTATCATGCACTGCTCACGTGGCTGATCATGCGATGATCACGCAACTACCATGTACTGGTCACATGACTGATCATGCACTGATCACGTGACTGATCATGCAGTGATCACGTGGCTGTCATGCACTACTCACGTGGCTGATCATGCAATGTTCATGTAGCTACCATGTACAGGTCACGTGAATGATCATGCACCCATCAGGTGACTGATCATGCACTGATCACGTGGCTATCATGCACTGATCACTAGACTGATCATGCACTGATCACGTCTATATCATGCACTGATCACATGACTGCCCATGCACTGGTCACGTGGATGATCATACACTAATCATGTGACAGATCATGCACTGATCACGTGGCTGATCATGCACTGACACTGTGACTGAGCATGGACTGATCACATGACTATCGTGTAGTGATCACGTGACTTAATGGCGCTGATCATGTGACTGATCATGCACTGATCATGTTTGCTATCATACACTGATCATGTGCCTCTGGAGGCAATAAACAAAGAGCTGAGTAGGCACGAATCAGTCAGCAGGCAATAATCATGGAACTCAGCTGTGAGGAATCATGCTGCTCAGCTGGCAATAATCAAGCAGCTGAGCAGGCAGGAATTACGCAGCACAGCTGACAATTGTCAAGCAGATGACAGGCAGGAATCGTGCAGCTCAGCTGGCAATTGTCAAGCAGATGAGCAGACAGTAATCACGCAGCTCAGCAGGCCCAGATCACGTGACTGAGCATGCACTGTTCACGTGGCTGATCATACACTGATCACGTGATTGATCATGCACTGATCACTTGGATATCATGCACTGATCACGTGGCTGATCATACACTGTTCACGTGTCTGACCATGCACTGATCACGTGGCTGATCATACACTGCTCACGTAACTGATAATGCACTTATCACGTGGCTATCATGCACTGATACGTGGCTGAACATGCACTGTTCACGTGGCTGATCACACACCTGTCACGTGACATATCATGCACTGATCACCTGGAACTCATGCACTGATCACGTGGCTGATCATACTCTGCTCACGAAACTCATCATGCACACATCACGTGGCTATCATGCACTGCTCACGTGGTTCGTCATGGAATGATCACGAAGCTACCATATACTGGTCACGTGACTGATCATGCACAGATCACGTAAATGATCATGCACTGTTCACGTGACTGATCATGTACTGATCACGTGACTGATCATGCACTGATCACGTGGCTATCATGCTCTGCTCACGTGGCTGATCATGCAACGATCACGTAGCAACCATGTAGTGGTCTCGTGACTGATCATGCACTGATCATGTAATTGATCCTGCACTGATCACGTGGCTCATCACGCACTGATCCGGTGGCTGATCACACACGTATCACGTGACTGGTCATGTACAGATCCCGTGACTAATCATGAAGTGATCACGTGGCTATCCTGCCCTGATCACGTGGATATCATGCACTGATCACGTGGCTGATCACACACGTATCACCTGACTGATCATGCACTGATCACGTGCCTATCATGCACTGCTCACGTGGCTGATCATGCGATGATCACGCAACTACCATGTACTGGTCACATGACTGATCATGCACTGATCACGTGACTGATCATGCAGTGATCACGTGGCTGTCATGCACTACTCACGTGGCTGATCATGCAATGATCATGTAGCTACCATGTACAGGTCACGTGAATGATCATACACCCATCAGGTGACTGACCATGCACTGATCACGTGGCTATCATGCACTGATCACTAGACTGATCATGCACTGATCACGTCTATATCATGCACTGATCACATGACTGCCCATGCACTGGTCACGTGGATGATCATACACTAATCATGTGACAGATCATGCACTGATCACGTGGCTGATCATGCACTGACACTGTGACTGAGCATGGACTGATCACATGACTATCGTGTAGTGATCACGTGACTTAATGGCGCTGATCATGTGACTGATCATGCACTGATCATGTTTGCTATCATACACTGATCATGTGCCTCTGGAGGCAATAAACAAAGAGCTGAGTAGGCACGAATCAGTCAGCAGGCAATAATCATGGAACTCAGCTGTGAGGAATCATGCTGCTCAGCTGGCAATAATCAAGCAGCTGAGCAGGCAGGAATTACGCAGCACAGCTGGCAATTGTCAAGCAGATGACAGGCAGGAATCGTGCAGCTCAGCTGGCAATTGTCAAGCAGATGAGCAGACAGTTATCACGCAGCTCAGCAGGCCCAGATCACGTGACTGAGCATGCACTGTTCACGTGGCTGATCATACACTGATCACGTGATTGATCATGCACTGATCACTTGGATATCATGCACTGATCACGTGGCTGATCATACACTGTTCACGTGTCTGACCATGCACTGATCACGTGGCTGATCATACACTGCTCACGTAACTGATAATGCACTTATCACGTGGCTATCATGCACTGATACGTGGCTGAACATGCACTGTTCACGTGGCTGATCACACACCTGTCACGTGACATATCATGCACTGATCACCTGGAACTCATGCACTGATCACGTGGCTGATCATACTCTGCTCACGAAACTCATCATGCACACATCACGTGGCTATCATGCACTGCTCACGTGGTTCGTCATGGAATGATCACGAAGCTACCATATACTGGTCACGTGACTGATCATGCACAGATCACGTAAATGATCATGCACTGTTCACGTGACTGATCATGTACTGATCACGTGACTGATCATGCACTGATCACGTGGCTATCATGCTCTGCTCACGTGGCTGATCATGCAACGATCACGTAGCAACCATGTAGTGGTCTCGTGACTGATCATGCACTGATCATGTAATTGATCCTGCACTGATCACGTGGCTCATCACGCACTGATCCGGTGGCTGATCACACACGTATCACGTGACTGGTCATGTACAGATCCCGTGACTAATCATGAAGTGATCACGTGGCTATCATGCACTGATCACGTGGATATCATGCACTGATCACGTGGCTGATCACACACGTATCACCTGACTGATCATGCACTGATCACGTGGCTATCATGCACTGCTCACGTGGCTGATCATGCGATGATCACGCAACTACCATGTACTGGTCACATGACTGATCATGCACTGATCACGTGACTGATCATGCAGTGATCACGTGGCTGTCATGCACTACTCACGTGGCTGATCATGCAATGATCATGTAGCTACCATGTACAGGTCACGTGAATGATCATACACCCATCAGGTGACTGATCATGCACTGATCACGTGGCTATCATGCACTGATCACTAGACTGATCATGCACTGATCACGTCTATATCATGCACTGATCACATGACTGCCCATGCACTGGTCACGTGGATGATCATACACTAATCATGTGACAGATCATGCACTGATCACGTGGCTGATCATGCACTGACACTGTGACTGAGCATGGACTGATCACATGACTATCGTGTAGTGATCACGTGACTTAATGGCGCTGATCATGTGACTGATCATGCACTGATCATGTTTGCTATCATACACTGATCATGTGCCTCTGGAGGCAATAAACAAAGAGCTGAGTAGGCACGAATCAGTCAGCAGGCAATAATCATGGAACTCAGCTGTGAGGAATCATGCTGCTCAGCTGGCAATAATCAAGCAGCTGAGCAGGCAGGAATTACGCAGCACAGCTGACAATTGTCAAGCAGATGACAGGCAGGAATCGTGCAGCTCAGCTGGCAATTGTCAAGCAGATGAGCAGACAGTAATCACGCAGCTCAGCAGGCCCAGATCACGTGACTGAGCATGCACTGTTCACGTGGCTGATCATACACTGATCACGTGATTGATCATGCACTGATCACTTGGATATCATGCACTGATCACGTGGCTGATCATACACTGTTCACGTGTCTGACCATGCACTGATCACGTGGCTGATCATACACTGCTCATGTAACTGATAATGCACTTATCACGTGGCTATCATGCACTGATACGTGGCTGAACATGCACTGTTCACGTGGCTGATCACACACCTGTCACGTGACATATCATGCACTGATCACCTGGAACTCATGCACTGATCACGTGGCTGATCATACTCTGCTCACGAAACTCATCATGCACACATCACGTGGCTATCATGCACTGCTCACGTGGTTCGTCATGGAATGATCACGAAGCTACCATATACTGGTCACGTGACTGATCATGCACAGATCACGTAAATGATCATGCACTGTTCACGTGACTGATCATGTACTGATCACGTGACTGATCATGCACTGATCACGTGGCTATCATGCTCTGCTCACGTGGCTGATCATGCAACGATCACGTAGCAACCATGTAGTGGTCTCGTGACTGATCATGCACTGATCATGTAATTGATCCTGCACTGATCACGTGGCTCATCACGCACTGATCCGGTGGCTGATCACACACGTATCACGTGACTGGTCATGTACAGATCCCGTGACTAATCATGAAGTGATCACGTGGCTATCATGCACTGATCACGTGGATATCATGCACTGATCACGTGGCTGATCACACACGTATCACCTGACTGATCATGCACTGATCACGTGGCTATCATGCACTGCTCACGTGGCTGATCATGCGATGATCACGCAACTACCATGTACTGGTCACATGACTGATCATGCACTGATCACGTGACTGATCATGCAGTGATCACGTGGCTGTCATGCACTACTCACGTGGCTGATCATGCAATGATCATGTAGCTACCATGTACAGGTCACGTGAATGATCATACACCCATCAGGTGACTGACCATGCACTGATCACGTGGCTATCATGCACTGATCACTAGACTGATCATGCACTGATCACGTCTATATCATGCACTGATCACATGACTGCCCATGCACTGGTCACGTGGATGATCATACACTAATCATGTGACAGATCATGCACTGATCACGTGGCTGATCATGCACTGACACTGTGACTGAGCATGGACTGATCACATGACTATCGTGTAGTGATCACGTGACTTAATGGCGCTGATCATGTGACTGATCATGCACTGATCATGTTTGCTATCATACACTGATCATGTGCCTCTGGAGGCAATAAACAAAGAGCTGAGTAGGCACGAATCAGTCAGCAGGCAATAATCATGGAACTCAGCTGTGAGGAATCATGCTGCTCAGCTGGCAATAATCAAGCAGCTGAGCAGGCAGGAATTACGCAGCACAGCTGACAATTGTCAAGCAGATGACAGGCAGGAATCGTGCAGCTCAGCTGGCAATTGTCAAGCAGATGAGCAGACAGTAATCACGCAGCTCAGCAGGCCCAGATCACGTGACTGAGCATGCACTGTTCACGTGGCTGATCATACACTGATCACGTGATTGATCATGCACTGATCACTTGGATATCATGCACTGATCACGTGGCTGATCATACACTGTTCACGTGTCTGACCATGCACTGATCACGTGGCTGATCATACACTGCTCACGTAACTGATAATGCACTTATCACGTGGCTATCATGCACTGATACGTGGCTGAACATGCACTGTTCACGTGGCTGATCACACACCTGTCACGTGACATATCATGCACTGATCACCTGGAACTCATGCACTGATCACGTGGCTGATCATACTCTGCTCACGAAACTCATCATGCACACATCACGTGGCTATCATGCACTGCTCACGTGGTTCGTCATGGAATGATCACGAAGCTACCATATACTGGTCACGTGACTGATCATGCACAGATCACGTAAATGATCATGCACTGTTCACGTGACTGATCATGTACTGATCACGTGACTGATCATGCACTGATCACGTGGCTATCATGCTCTGCTCACGTGGCTGATCATGCAACGATCACGTAGCAACCATGTAGTGGTCTCGTGACTGATCATGCACTGATCATGTAATTGATCCTGCACTGATCACGTGGCTCATCACGCACTGATCCGGTGGCTGATCACACACGTATCACGTGACTGGTCATGTACAGATCCCGTGACTAATCATGAAGTGATCACGTGGCTATCCTGCACTGATCACGTGGATATCATGCACTGATCACGTGGCTGATCACACACGTATCACCTGACTGATCATGCACTGATCACGTGGCTATCAAGCACTGCTCACGTGGCTGATCATGCGATGATCACGCAACTACCATGTACTGGTCACATGACTGATCATGCACTGATCACGTGACTGATCATGCAGTGATCACGTGGCTGTCATGCACTACTCACGTGGCTGATCATGCAATGATCATGTAGCTACCATGTACAGGTCACGTGAATGATCATACACCCATCAGGTGACTGATCATGCACTGATCACGTGGCTATCATGCACTGATCACTAGACTGATCATGCACTGATCACGTCTATATCATGCACTGATCACATGACTGCCCATGCACTGGTCACGTGGATGATCATACACTAATCATGTGACAGATCATGCACTGATCACGTGGCTGATCATGCACTGACACTGTGACTGAGCATGGACTGATCACATGACTATCGTGTAGTGATCACGTGACTTAATGGCGCTGATCATGTGACTGATCATGCACTGATCATGTTTGCTATCATACACTGATCATGTGCCTCTGGAGGCAATAAACAAAGAGCTGAGTAGGCACGAATCAGTCAGCAGGCAATAATCATGGAACTCAGCTGTGAGGAATCATGCTGCTCAGCTGGCAATAATCAAGCAGCTGAGCAGGCAGGAATTACGCAGCACAGCTGGCAATTGTCAAGCAGATGACAGGCAGGAATCGTGCAGCTCAGCTGGCAATTGTCAAGCAGATGAGCAGACAGTAATCACGCAGCTCAGCAGGCCCAGATCACGTGACTGAGCATGCACTGTTCACGTGGCTGATCATACACTGATCACGTGATTGATCATGCACTGATCACTTGGATATCATGCACTGATCACGTGGCTGATCATACACTGTTCACGTGTCTGACCATGCACTGATCACGTGGCTGATCATACACTGCTCACGTAACTGATAATGCACTTATCACGTGGCTATCATGCACTGATACGTGGCTGAACATGCACTGTTCACGTGGCTGATCACACACCTGTCACGTGACATATCATGCACTGATCACCTGGAACTCATGCACTGATCACGTGGCTGATCATACTCTGCTCACGAAACTCATCATGCACACATCACGTGGCTATCATGCACTGCTCACGTGGTTCGTCATGGAATGATCACGAAGCTACCATATACTGGTCACGTGACTGATCATGCACAGATCACGTAAATGATCATGCACTGTTCACGTGACTGATCATGTACTGATCACGTGACTGATCATGCACTGATCACGTGGCTATCATGCTCTGCTCACGTGGCTGATCATGCAACGATCACGTAGCAACCATGTAGTGGTCTCGTGACTGATCATGCACTGATCATGTAATTGATCCTGCACTGATCACGTGGCTCATCACGCACTGATCCGGTGGCTGATCACACACGTATCACGTGACTGGTCATGTACAGATCCCGTGACTAATCATGAAGTGATCACGTGGCTATCATGCACTGATCACGTGGATATCATGCACTGATCACGTGGCTGATCACACACGTATCACCTGACTGATCATGCACTGATCACGTGGCTATCATGCACTGCTCACGTGGCTGATCATGCGATGATCACGCAACTACCATGTACTGGTCACATGACTGATCATGCACTGATCGCGTGACTGATCATGCAGTGATCACGTGGCTGTCATGCACTACTCACGTGGCTGATCATGCAATGATCATGTAGCTACCATGTACAGGTCACGTGAATGATCATACACCCATCAGGTGACTGATCATGCACTGATCACGTGGCTATCATGCACTGATCACTAGACTGATCATGCACTGATCACGTCTATATCATGCACTGATCACATGACTGCCCATGCACTGGTCACGTGGATGATCATACACTAATCATGTGACAGATCATGCACTGATCACGTGGCTGATCATGCACTGACACTGTGACTGAGCATGGACTGATCACATGACTATCGTGTAGTGATCACGTGACTTAATGGCGCTGATCATGTGACTGATCATGCACTGATCATGTTTGCTATCATACACTGATCATGTGCCTCTGGAGGCAATAAACAAAGAGCTGAGTAGGCACGAATCAGTCAGCAGGCAATAATCATGGAACTCAGCTGTGAGGAATCATGCTGCTCAGCTGGCAATAATCAAGCAGCTGAGCAGGCAGGAATTACGCAGCACAGCTGACAATTGTCAAGCAGATGACAGGCAGGAATCGTGCAGCTCAGCTGGCAATTGTCAAGCAGATGAGCAGACAGTAATCACGCAGCTCAGCAGGCCCAGATCACGTGACTGAGCATGCACTGTTCACGTGGCTGATCATACACTGATCACGTGATTGATCATGCACTGATCACTTGGATATCATGCACTGATCACGTGGCTGATCATACACTGTTCACGTGTCTGACCATGCACTGATCACGTGGCTGATCATACACTGCTCACGTAACTGATAATGCACTTATCACGTGGCTATCATGCACTGATACGTGGCTGAACATGCACTGTTCACGTGGCTGATCACACACCTGTCACGTGACATATCATGCACTGATCACCTGGAACTCATGCACTGATCACGTGGCTGATCATACTCTGCTCACGAAACTCATCATGCACACATCACGTGGCTATCATGCACTGCTCACGTGGTTCGTCATGGAATGATCACGAAGCTACCATATACTGGTCACGTGACTGATCATGCACAGATCACGTAAATGATCATGCACTGTTCACGTGACTGATCATGTACTGATCACGTGACTGATAATGCACTGATCACGTGGCTATCATGCTCTGCTCACGTGGCTGATCATGCAACGATCACGTAGCAACCATGTAGTGGTCTCGTGACTGATCATGCACTGATCATGTAATTGATCCTGCACTGATCACGTGGCTCATCACGCACTGATCCGGTGGCTGATCACACACGTATCACGTGACTGGTCATGTACAGATCCCGTGACTAATCATGAAGTGATCACGTGGCTATCCTGCACTGATCACGTGGATATCATGCACTGATCACGTGGCTGATCACACACGTATCAACTGACTGATCATGCACTGATCACGTGGCTATCATGCACTGCTCACGTGGCTGATCATGCGATGATCACGCAACTACCATGTACTGGTCACATGACTGATCATGCACTGATCACGTGACTGATCATGCAGTGATCACGTGGCTGTCATGCACTACTCACGTGGCTGATCATGCAATGATCATGTAGCTACCATGTACAGGTCACGTGAATGATCATACACCCATCAGGTGACTGACCATGCACTGATCACGTGGCTATCATGCACTGATCACTAGACTGATCATGCACTGATCACGTCTATATCATGCACTGATCACATGACTGCCCATGCACTGGTCACGTGGATGATCATACACTAATCATGTGACAGATCATGCACTGATCACGTGGCTGATCATGCACTGACACTGTGACTGAGCATGGACTGATCACATGACTATCGTGTAGTGATCACGTGACTTAATGGCGCTGATCATGTGACTGATCATGCACTGATCATGTTTGCTATCATACACTGATCATGTGCCTCTGGAGGCAATAAACAAAGAGCTGAGTAGGCACGAATCAGTCAGCAGGCAATAATCATGGAACTCAGCTGTGAGGAATCATGCTGCTCAGCTGGCAATAATCAAGCAGCTGAGCAGGCAGGAATTACGCAGCACAGCTGGCAATTGTCAAGCAGATGACAGGCAGGAATCGTGCAGCTCAGCTGGCAATTGTCAAGCAGATGAGCAGACAGTAATCACGCAGCTCAGCAGGCCCAGATCACGTGACTGAGCATGCACTGTTCACGTGGCTGATCATACACTGATCACGTGATTGATCATGCACTGATCACTTGGATATCATGCACTGATCACGTGGCTGATCATACACTGTTCACGTGTCTGACCATGCACTGATCACGTGGCTGATCATACACTGCTCACGTAACTGATAATGCACTTATCACGTGGCTATCATGCACTGATACGTGGCTGAACATGCACTGTTCACGTGGCTGATCACACACCTGTCACGTGACATATCATGCACTGATCACCTGGAACTCATGCACTGATCACGTGGCTGATCATACTCTGCTCACGAAACTCATCATGCACACATCACGTGGCTATCATGCACTGCTCACGTGGTTCGTCATGGAATGATCACGAAGCTACCATATACTGGTCACGTGACTGATCATGCACAGATCACGTAAATGATCATGCACTGTTCACGTGACTGATCATGTACTGATCACGTGACTGATCATGCACTGATCACGTGGCTATCATGCTCTGCTCACGTGGCTGATCATGCAACGATCACGTAGCAACCATGTAGTGGTCTCGTGACTGATCATGCACTGATCATGCAATTGATCCTGCACTGATCACGTGGCTCATCACGCACTGATCCGGTGGCTGATCACACACGTATCACGTGACTGGTCATGTACAGATCCCGTGACTAATCATGAAGTGATCACGTGGCTATCATGCACTGATCACGTGGATATCATGCACTGATCACGTGGCTGATCACACACGTATCACCTGACTGATCATGCACTGATCACGTGGCTATCATGCACTGCTCACGTGGCTGATCATGCGATGATCACGCAACTACCATGTACTGGTCACATGACTGATCATGCACTGATCACGTGACTGATCATGCAGTGATCACGTGGCTGTCATGCACTACTCACGTGGCTGATCATGCAATGATCATGTAGCTACCATGTACAGGTCACGTGAATGATCATACACCCATCAGGTGACTGATCATGCACTGATCACGTGGCTATCATGCACTGATCACTAGACTGATCATGCACTGATCACGTCTATATCATGCACTGATCACATGACTGCCCATGCACTGGTCACGTGGATGATCATACACTAATCATGTGACAGATCATGCACTGATCACGTGGCTGATCATGCACTGACACTGTGACTGAGCATGGACTGATCACATGACTATCGTGTAGTGATCACGTGACTTAATGGCGCTGATCATGTGACTGATCATGCACTGATCATGTTTGCTATCATACACTGATCATGTGCCTCTGGAGGCAATAAACAAAGAGCTGAGTAGGCACGAATCAGTCAGCAGGCAATAATCATGGAACTCAGCTGTGAGGAATCATGCTGCTCAGCTGGCAATAATCAAGCAGCTGAGCAGGCAGGAATTACGCAGCACAGCTGACAATTGTCAAGCAGATGACAGGCAGGAATCGTGCAGCTCAGCTGGCAATTGTCAAGCAGATGAGCAGACAGTAATCACGCAGCTCAGCAGGCCCAGATCACGTGACTGAGCATGCACTGTTCACGTGGCTGATCATACACTGATCACGTGATTGATCATGCACTGATCACTTGGATATCATGCACTGATCACGTGGCTGATCATACACTGTTCACGTGTCTGACCATGCACTGATCACGTGGCTGATCATACACTGCTCACGTAACTGATAATGCACTTATCACGTGGCTATCATGCACTGATACGTGGCTGAACATGCACTGTTCACGTGGCTGATCACACACCTGTCACGTGACATATCATGCACTGATCACCTGGAACTCATGCACTGATCACGTGGCTGATCATACTCTGCTCACGAAACTCATCATGCACACATCACGTGGCTATCATGCACTGCTCACGTGGTTCGTCATGGAATGATCACGAAGCTACCATATACTGGTCACGTGACTGATCATGCACAGATCACGTAAATGATCATGCACTGTTCACGTGACTGATCATGTACTGATCACGTGACTGATCATGCACTGATCACGTGGCTATCATGCTCTGCTCACGTGGCTGATCATGCAACGATCACGTAGCAACCATGTAGTGGTCTCGTGACTGATCATGCACTGATCATGTAATTGATCCTGCACTGATCACGTGGCTCATCACGCACTGATCCGTGGCTGATCACACACGTATCACGTGACTGGTCATGCACAGATCCCGTGACTAATCATGAAGTGATCACGTGGCTATCATGCACTGATCACGTGGATATCATGCACTGATCACGTGGCTGATCACACACGTATCACCTGACTGATCATGCACTGATCACGTGGCTATCATGCACTGCTCACGTGGCTGATCATGCGATGATCACGCAACTACCATGTACTGGTCACATGACTGATCATGCACTGATCACGTGACTGATCATGCAGTGATCACGTGGCTGTCATGCACTACTCACGTGGCTGATCATGCAATGATCATGTAGCTACCATGTACAGGTCACGTGAATGATCATACACCCATCAGGTGACTGATCATGCACTGATCACGTGGCTATCATGCACTGATCACTAGACTGATCATGCACTGATCACGTCTATATCATGCACTGATCACATGACTGCCCATGCACTGGTCACGTGGATGATCATACACTAATCATGTGACAGATCATGCACTGATCACGTGGCTGATCATGCACTGACACTGTGACTGAGCATGGACTGATCACATGACTATCGTGTAGTGATCACGTGACTTAATGGCGCTGATCATGTGACTGATCATGCACTGATCATGTTTGCTATCATACACTGATCATGTGCCTCTGGAGGCAATAAACAAAGAGCTGAGTAGGCACGAATCAGTCAGCAGGCAATAATCATGGAACTCAGCTGTGAGGAATCATGCTGCTCAGCTGGCAATAATCAAGCAGCTGAGCAGGCAGGAATTACGCAGCACAGCTGACAATTGTCAAGCAGATGACAGGCAGGAATCGTGCAGCTCAGCTGGCAATTGTCAAGCAGATGAGCAGACAGTAATCACGCAGCTCAGCAGGCCCAGATCACGTGACTGAGCATGCACTGTTCACGTGGCTGATCATACACTGATCACGTGATTGATCATGCACTGATCACTTGGATATCATGCACTGATCACGTGGCTGATCATACACTGTTCACGTGTCTGACCATGCACTGATCACGTGGCTGATCATACACTGCTCACGTAACTGATAATGCACTTATCACGTGGCTATCATGCACTGATACGTGGCTGAACATGCACTGTTCACGTGGCTGATCACACACCTGTCACGTGACATATCATGCACTGATCACCTGGAACTCATGCACTGATCACGTGGCTGATCATACTCTGCTCACGAAACTCATCATGCACACATCACGTGGCTATCATGCACTGCTCACGTGGTTCGTCATGGAATGATCACGAAGCTACCATATACTGGTCACGTGACTGATCATGCACAGATCACGTAAATGATCATGCACTGTTCACGTGACTGATCATGTACTGATCACGTGACTGATCATGCACTGATCACGTGGCTATCATGCTCTGCTCACGTGGCTGATCATGCAACGATCACGTAGCAACCATGTAGTGGTCTCGTGACTGATCATGCACTGATCATGTAATTGATCCTGCACTGATCACGTGGCTCATCACGCACTGATCCGTGGCTGATCACACACGTATCACGTGACTGGTCATGTACAGATCCCGTGACTAATCATGCACTGATCACGTGGCTATCATGCACTGATCACGTGGATATCATGCACTGATCACGTGGCTGATCACACACGTATCACCTGACTGATCATGCACTGATCACGTGGCTATCATGCACTGCTCACGTGGCTGATCATGCGATGATCACGCAACTACCATGTACTGGTCACATGACTGATCATGCACTGATCACGTGACTGATCATGCAGTGATCACGTGGCTGTCATGCACTACTCACGTGGCTGATCATGCAATGATCATGTAGCTACCATGTACAGGTCACGTGAATGATCATACACCCATCAGGTGACTGACCATGCACTGATCACGTGGCTATCATGCACTGGTCACTAGACTGATCATGCACTGATCACGTCTATATCATGCACTGATCACATGACTGCCCATGCACTGGTCACGTGGATGATCATACACTAATCATGTGACAGATCATGCACTGATCACGTGGCTGATCATGCACTGACACTGTGACTGAGCATGGACTGATCACATGACTATCGTGTAGTGATCACGTGACTTAATGGCGCTGATCATGTGACTGATCATGCACTGATCATGTTTGCTATCATACACTGATCATGTGCCTCTGGAGGCAATAAACAAAGAGCTGAGTAGGCACGAATCAGTCAGCAGGCAATAATCATGGAACTCAGCTGTGAGGAATCATGCTGCTCAGCTGGCAATAATCAAGCAGCTGAGCAGGCAGGAATTACGCAGCACAGCTGGCAATTGTCAAGCAGATGACAGGCAGGAATCGTGCAGCTCAGCTGGCAATTGTCAAGCAGATGAGCAGACAGTAATCACGCAGCTCAGCAGGCCCAGATCACGTGACTGAGCATGCACTGTTCACGTGGCTGATCATACACTGATCACGTGATTGATCATGCACTGATCACTTGGATATCATGCACTGATCACGTGGCTGATCATACACTGTTCACGTGTCTGACCATGCACTGATCACGTGGCTGATCATACACTGCTCACGTAACTGATAATGCACTTATCACGTGGCTATCATGCACTGATACGTGGCTGAACATGCACTGTTCACGTGGCTGATCACACACCTGTCACGTGACATATCATGCACTGATCACCTGGAACTCATGCACTGATCACGTGGCTGATCATACTCTGCTCACGAAACTCATCATGCACACATCACGTGGCTATCATGCACTGCTCACGTGGTTCGTCATGGAATGATCACGAAGCTACCATATACTGGTCACGTGACTGATCATGCACAGATCGCGTAAATGATCATGCACTGTTCACGTGACTGATCATGTACTGATCACGTGACTGATCATGCACTGATCACGTGGCTATCATGCTCTGCTCACGTGGCTGATCATGCAACGATCACGTAGCAACCATGTAGTGGTCACGTGACTGATCATGCACTGATCATGTAATTGATCCTGCACTGATCACGTGGCTCATCACGCACTGATCCGGTGGCTGATCACACACGTATCACGTGACTGGTCATGTACAGATCCCGTGACTAATCATGAAGTGATCACGTGGCTATCATGCACTGATCACGTGGATATCATGCACTGATCACGTGGCTGATCACACACGTATCACCTGACTGATCATGCACTGATCACGTGGCTATCATGCACTGCTCACGTGGCTGATCATGCGATGATCACGCAACTACCATGTACTGGTCACATGACTGATCATGCACTGATCACGTGACTGATCATGCAGTGATCACGTGGCTGTCATGCACTACTCACGTGGCTGATCATGCAATGATCATGTAGCTACCATGTACAGGTCACGTGAATGATCATACACCCATCAGGTGACTGATCATGCACTGATCACGTGGCTATCATGCACTGATCACTAGACTGATCATGCACTGATCACGTCTATATCATGCACTGATCACATGACTGCCCATGCACTGGTCACGTGGATGATCATACACTAATCATGTGACAGATCATGCACTGATCACGTGGCTGATCATGCACTGACACTGTGACTGAGCATGGACTGATCACATGACTATCGTGTAGTGATCACGTGACTTAATGGCGCTGATCATGTGACTGATCATGCACTGATCATGTTTGCTATCATACACTGATCATGTGCCTCTGGAGGCAATAAACAAAGAGCTGAGTAGGCACGAATCAGTCAGCAGGCAATAATCATGGAACTCAGCTGTGAGGAATCATGCTGCTCAGCTGGCAATAATCAAGCAGCTGAGCAGGCAGGAATTACGCAGCACAGCTGGCAATTGTCAAGCAGATGACAGGCAGGAATCGTGCAGCTCAGCTGGCAATTGTCAAGCAGATGAGCAGACAGTAATCACGCAGCTCAGCAGGCCCAGATCACGTGACTGAGCATGCACTGTTCACGTGGCTGATCATACACTGATCACGTGATTGATCATGCACTGATCACTTGGATATCATGCACTGATCACGTGGCTGATCATACACTGTTCACGTGTCTGACCATGCACTGATCACGTGGCTGATCATACACTGCTCACGTAACTGATAATGCACTTATCACGTGGCTATCATGCACTGATACGTGGCTGAACATGCACTGTTCACGTGGCTGATCACACACCTGTCACGTGACATATCATGCACTGATCACCTGGAACTCATGCACTGATCACGTGGCTGATCATACTCTGCTCACGAAACTCATCATGCACACATCACGTGGCTATCATGCACTGCTCACGTGGTTCGTCATGGAATGATCACGAAGCTACCATATACTGGTCACGTGACTGATCATGCACAGATCACGTAAATGATCATGCACTGTTCACGTGACTGATCATGTACTGATCACGTGACTGATCATGCACTGATCACGTGGCTATCATGCTCTGCTCACGTGGCTGATCATGCAACGATCACGTAGCAACCATGTAGTGGTCTCGTGACTGATCATGCACTGATCATGTAATTGATCCTGCACTGATCACGTGGCTCATCACGCACTGATCCGGTGGCTGATCACACACGTATCACGTGACTGGTCATGTACAGATCCCGTGACTAATCATGAAGTGATCACGTGGCTATCATGCACTGATCACGTGGATATCATGCACTGATCACGTGGCTGATCACACACGTATCACCTGACTGATCATGCACTGATCACGTGGCTATCATGCACTGCTCACGTGGCTGATCATGCGATGATCACGCAACTACCATGTACTGGTCACATGACTGATCATGCACTGATCACGTGACTGATCATGCAGTGATCACGTGGCTGTCATGCACTACTCACGTGGCTGATCATGCAATGATCATGTAGCTACCATGTACAGGTCACGTGAATGATCATACACCCATCAGGTGACTGATCATGCACTGATCACGTGGCTATCATGCACTGATCACTAGACTGATCATGCACTGATCACGTCTATATCATGCACTGATCACATGACTGCCCATGCACTGGTCACGTGGATGATCATACACTAATCATGTGACAGATCATGCACTGATCACGTGGCTGATCATGCACTGACACTGTGACTGAGCATGGACTGATCACATGACTATCGTGTAGTGATCACGTGACTTAATGGCGCTGATCATGTGACTGATCATGCACTGATCATGTTTGCTATCATACACTGATCATGTGCCTCTGGAGGCAATAAACAAAGAGCTGAGTAGGCACGAATCAGTCAGCAGGCAATAATCATGGAACTCAGCTGTGAGGAATCATGCTGCTCAGCTGGCAATAATCAAGCAGCTGAGCAGGCAGGAATTACGCAGCACAGCTGGCAATTGTCAAGCAGATGACAGGCAGGAATCGTGCAGCTCAGCTGGCAATTGTCAAGCAGATGAGCAGACAGTAATCACGCAGCTCAGCAGGCCCAGATCACGTGACTGAGCATGCACTGTTCACGTGGCTGATCATACACTGATCACGTGATTGATCATGCACTGATCACTTGGATATCATGCACTGATCACGTGGCTGATCATACACTGTTCACGTGTCTGACCATGCACTGATCACGTGGCTGATCATACACTGCTCACGTAACTGATAATGCACTTATCACGTGGCTATCATGCACTGATACGTGGCTGAACATGCACTGTTCACGTGGCTGATCACACACCTGTCACGTGACATATCATGCACTGATCACCTGGAACTCATGCACTGATCACGTGGCTGATCATACTCTGCTCACGAAACTCATCATGCACACATCACGTGGCTATCATGCACTGCTCACGTGGTTCGTCATGGAATGATCACGAAGCTACCATATACTGGTCACGTGACTGATCATGCACAGATCACGTAAATGATCATGCACTGTTCACGTGACTGATCATGTACTGATCACGTGACTGATCATGCACTGATCACGTGGCTATCATGCTCTGCTCACGTGGCTGATCATGCAACGATCACGTAGCAACCATGTAGTGGTCTCGTGACTGATCATGCACTGATCATGTAATTGATCCTGCACTGATCACGTGGCTCATCATGCACTGATCCGGTGGCTGATCACACACGTATCACGTGACTGGTCATGCACAGATCCCGTGACTAATCATGAAGTGATCACGTGGCTATCATGCACTGATCACGTGGATATCATGCACTGATCACGTGGCTGATCACACACGTATCACCTGACTGATCATGCACTGATCACGTGGCTATCATGCACTGCTCACGTGGCTGATCATGCGATGATCACGCAACTACCATGTACTGGTCACATGACTGATCATGCACTGATCACGTGACTGATCATGCAGTGATCACGTGGCTGTCATGCACTACTCACGTGGCTGATCATGCAATGATCATGTAGCTACCATGTACAGGTCACGTGAATGATCATACACCCATCAGGTGACTGATCATGCACTGATCACGTGGCTATCATGCACTGATCACTAGACTGATCATGCACTGATCACGTCTATATCATGCACTGATCACATGACTGCCCATGCACTGGTCACGTGGATGATCATACACTAATCATGTGACAGATCATGCACTGATCACGTGGCTGATCATGCACTGACACTGTGACTGAGCATGGACTGATCACATGACTATCGTGTAGTGATCACGTGACTTAATGGCGCTGATCATGTGACTGATCATGCACTGATCATGTTTGCTATCATACACTGATCATGTGCCTCTGGAGGCAATAAACAAAGAGCTGAGTAGGCACGAATCAGTCAGCAGGCAATAATCATGGAACTCAGCTGTGAGGAATCATGCTGCTCAGCTGGCAATAATCAAGCAGCTGAGCAGGCAGGAATTACGCAGCACAGCTGACAATTGTCAAGCAGATGACAGGCAGGAATCGTGCAGCTCAGCTGGCAATTGTCAAGCAGATGAGCAGACAGTAATCACGCAGCTCAGCAGGCCCAGATCACGTGACTGAGCATGCACTGTTCACGTGGCTGATCATACACTGATCACGTGATTGATCATGCACTGATCACTTGGATATCATGCACTGATCACGTGGCTGATCATACACTGTTCACGTGTCTGACCATGCACTGATCACGTGGCTGATCATACACTGCTCACGTAACTGATAATGCACTTATCACGTGGCTATCATGCACTGATCACGTGGCTGAACATGCACTGTTCACGTGGCTGATCACACACCTGTCACGTGACATATCATGCACTGATCACCTGGAACTCATGCACTGATCACGTGGCTGATCATACTCTGCTCACGAAACTCATCATGCACACATCACGTGGCTATCATGCACTGCTCACGTGGTTCGTCATGGAATGATCACGAAGCTACCATATACTGGTCACGTGACTGATCATGCACAGATCACGTAAATGATCATGCACTGTTCACGTGACTGATCATGTACTGATCACGTGACTGATCATGCACTGATCACGTGGCTATCATGCTCTGCTCACGTGGCTGATCATGCAACGATCACGTAGCAACCATGTAGTGGTCTCGTGACTGATCATGCACTGATCATGTAATTGATCCTGCACTGATCACGTGGCTCATCACGCACTGATCCGGTGGCTGATCACACACGTATCACGTGACTGGTCATGTACAGATCCCGTGACTAATCATGAAGTGATCACGTGGCTATCATGCACTGATCACGTGGATATCATGCACTGATCACGTGGCTGATCACACACGTATCACCTGACTGATCATGCACTGATCACGTGGCTATCATGCACTGCTCACGTGGCTGATCATGCGATGATCACGCAACTACCATGTACTGGTCACATGACTGATCATGCACTGATCACGTGACTGATCATGCAGTGATCACGTGGCTGTCATGCACTACTCACGTGGCTGATCATGCAATGATCATGTAGCTACCATGTACAGGTCACGTGAATGATCATACACCCATCAGGTGACTGATCATGCACTGATCACGTGGCTATCATGCACTGATCACTAGACTGATCATGCACTGATCACGTCTATATCATGCACTGATCACATGACTGCCCATGCACTGGTCACGTGGATGATCATACACTAATCATGTGACAGATCATGCACTGATCACGTGGCTGATCATGCACTGACACTGTGACTGAGCATGGACTGATCACATGACTATCGTGTAGTGATCACGTGACTTAATGGCGCTGATCATGTGACTGATCATGCACTGATCATGTTTGCTATCATACACTGATCATGTGCCTCTGGAGGCAATAAACAAAGAGCTGAGTAGGCACGAATCAGTCAGCAGGCAATAATCATGGAACTCAGCTGTGAGGAATCATGCTGCTCAGCTGGCAATAATCAAGCAGCTGAGCAGGCAGGAATTACGCAGCACAGCTGACAATTGTCAAGCAGATGACAGGCAGGAATCGTGCAGCTCAGCTGGCAATTGTCAAGCAGATGAGCAGACAGTAATCACGCAGCTCAGCAGGCCCAGATCACGTGACTGAGCATGCACTGTTCACGTGGCTGATCATACACTGATCACGTGATTGATCATGCACTGATCACTTGGATATCATGCACTGATCACGTGGCTGATCATACACTGTTCACGTGTCTGACCATGCACTGATCACGTGGCTGATCATACACTGCTCACGTAACTGATAATGCACTTATCACGTGGCTATCATGCACTGATACGTGGCTGAACATGCACTGTTCACGTGGCTGATCACACACCTGTCACGTGACATATCATGCACTGATCACCTGGAACTCATGCACTGATCACGTGGCTGATCATACTCTGCTCACGAAACTCATCATGCACACATCACGTGGCTATCATGCACTGCTCACGTGGTTCGTCATGGAATGATCACGAAGCTACCATATACTGGTCACGTGACTGATCATGCACAGATCACGTAAATGATCATGCACTGTTCACGTGACTGATCATGTACTGATCACGTGACTGATCATGCACTGATCACGTGGCTATCATGCTCTGCTCACGTGGCTGATCATGCAACGATCACGTAGCAACCATGTAGTGGTCTCGTGACTGATCATGCACTGATCATGTAATTGATCCTGCACTGATCACGTGGCTCATCACGCACTGATCCGGTGGCTGATCACACACGTATCACGTGACTGGTCATGTACAGATCCCGTGACTAATCATGAAGTGATCACGTGGCTATCATGCACTGATCACGTGGATATCATGCACTGATCACGTGGCTGATCACACACGTATCACCTGACTGATCATGCACTGATCACGTGGCTATCATGCACTGCTCACGTGGCTGATCATGCGATGATCACGCAACTACCATGTACTGGTCACATGACTGATCATGCACTGATCACGTGACTGATCATGCAGTGATCACGTGGCTGTCATGCACTACTCACGTGGCTGATCATGCAATGATCATGTAGCTACCATGTACAGGTCACGTGAATGATCATACACCCATCAGGTGACTGATCATGCACTGATCACGTGGCTATCATGCACTGATCACTAGACTGATCATGCACTGATCACGTCTATATCATGCACTGATCACATGACTGCCCATGCACTGGTCACGTGGATGATCATACACTAATCATGTGACAGATCATGCACTGATCACGTGGCTGATCATGCACTGACACTGTGACTGAGCATGGACTGATCACATGACTATCGTGTAGTGATCACGTGACTTAATGGCGCTGATCATGTGACTGATCATGCACTGATCATGTTTGCTATCATACACTGATCATGTGCCTCTGGAGGCAATAAACAAAGAGCTGAGTAGGCACGAATCAGTCAGCAGGCAATAATCATGGAACTCAGCTGTGAGGAATCATGCTGCTCAGCTGGCAATAATCAAGCAGCTGAGCAGGCAGGAATTACGCAGCACAGCTGACAATTGTCAAGCAGATGACAGGCAGGAATCGTGCAGCTCAGCTGGCAATTGTCAAGCAGATGAGCAGACAGTAATCACGCAGCTCAGCAGGCCCAGATCACGTGACTGAGCATGCACTGTTCACGTGGCTGATCATACACTGATCACGTGATTGATCATGCACTGATCACTTGGATATCATGCACTGATCACGTGGCTGATCATACACTGTTCACGTGTCTGACCATGCACTGATCACGTGGCTGATCATACACTGCTCACGTAACTGATAATGCACTTATCACGTGGCTATCATGCACTGATACGTGGCTGAACATGCACTGTTCACGTGGCTGATCACACACCTGTCACGTGACATATCATGCACTGATCACCTGGAACTCATGCACTGATCACGTGGCTGATCATACTCTGCTCACGAAACTCATCATGCACACATCACGTGGCTATCATGCACTGCTCACGTGGTTCGTCATGGAATGATCACGAAGCTACCATATACTGGTCACGTGACTGATCATGCACAGATCACGTAAATGATCATGCACTGTTCACGTGACTGATCATGTACTGATCACGTGACTGATCATGCACTGATCACGTGGCTATCATGCTCTGCTCACGTGGCTGATCATGCAACGATCACGTAGCAACCATGTAGTGGTCTCGTGACTGATCATGCACTGATCATGTAATTGATCCTGCACTGATCACGTGGCTCATCACGCACTGATCCGGTGGCTGATCACACACGTATCACGTGACTGGTCATGTACAGATCCCGTGACTAATCATGAAGTGATCACGTGGCTATCATGCACTGATCACGTGGATATCATGCACTGATCACGTGGCTGATCACACACGTATCACCTGACTGATCATGCACTGATCACGTGGCTATCATGCACTGCTCACGTGGCTGATCATGCGATGATCACGCAACTACCATGTACTGGTCACATGACTGATCATGCACTGATCACGTGACTGATCATGCAGTGATCACGTGGCTGTCATGCACTACTCACGTGGCTGATCATGCAATGATCATGTAGCTACCATGTACAGGTCACGTGAATGATCATACACCCATCAGGTGACTGATCATGCACTGATCACGTGGCTATCATGCACTGATCACTAGACTGATCATGCACTGATCACGTCTATATCATGCACTGATCACATGACTGCCCATGCACTGGTCACGTGGATGATCATACACTAATCATGTGACAGATCATGCACTGATCACGTGGCTGATCATGCACTGACACTGTGACTGAGCATGGACTGATCACATGACTATCGTGTAGTGATCACGTGACTTAATGGCGCTGATCATGTGACTGATCATGCACTGATCATGTTTGCTATCATACACTGATCATGTGCCTCTGGAGGCAATAAACAAAGAGCTGAGTAGGCACGAATCAGTCAGCAGGCAATAATCATGGAACTCAGCTGTGAGGAATCATGCTGCTCAGCTGGCAATAATCAAGCAGCTGAGCAGGCAGGAATTACGCAGCACAGCTGACAATTGTCAAGCAGATGACAGGCAGGAATCGTGCAGCTCAGCTGGCAATTGTCAAGCAGATGAGCAGACAGTAATCACGCAGCTCAGCAGGCCCAGATCACGTGACTGAGCATGCACTGTTCACGTGGCTGATCATACACTGATCACGTGATTGATCATGCACTGATCACTTGGATATCATGCACTGATCACGTGGCTGATCATACACTGTTCACGTGTCTGACCATGCACTGATCACGTGGCTGATCATACACTGCTCACGTAACTGATAATGCACTTATCACGTGGCTATCATGCACTGATACGTGGCTGAACATGCACTGTTCACGTGGCTGATCACACACCTGTCACGTGACATATCATGCACTGATCACCTGGAACTCATGCACTGATCACGTGGCTGATCATACTCTGCTCACGAAACTCATCATGCACACATCACGTGGCTATCATGCACTGCTCACGTGGTTCGTCATGGAATGATCACGAAGCTACCATATACTGGTCACGTGACTGATCATGCACAGATCACGTAAATGATCATGCACTGTTCACGTGACTGATCATGTACTGATCACGTGACTGATCATGCACTGATCACGTGGCTATCATGCTCTGCTCACGTGGCTGATCATGCAACGATCACGTAGCAACCATGTAGTGGTCTCGTGACTGATCATGCACTGATCATGTAATTGATCCTGCACTGATCACGTGGCTCATCACGCACTGATCCGGTGGCTGATCACACACGTATCACGTGACTGGTCATGTACAGATCCCGTGACTAATCATGAAGTGATCACGTGGCTATCTGCACTGATCACGTGGATATCATGCACTGATCACGTGGCTGATCACACACGTATCACCTGACTGATCATGCACTGATCACGTGGCTATCATGCACTGCTCACGTGGCTGATCATGCGATGATCACGCAACTACCATGTACTGGTCACATGACTGATCATGCACTGATCACGTGACTGATCATGCAGTGATCACGTGGCTGTCATGCACTACTCACGTGGCTGATCATGCAATGATCATGTAGCTACCATGTACAGGTCACGTGAATGATCATACACCCATCAGGTGACTGATCATGCACTGATCACGTGGCTATCATGCACTGATCACTAGACTGATCATGCACTGATCACGTCTATATCATGCACTGATCACATGACTGCCCATGCACTGGTCACGTGGATGATCATACACTAATCATGTGACAGATCATGCACTGATCACGTGGCTGATCATGCACTGACACTGTGACTGAGCATGGACTGATCACATGACTATCGTGTAGTGATCACGTGACTTAATGGCGCTGATCATGTGACTGATCATGCACTGATCATGTTTGCTATCATACACTGATCATGTGCCTCTGGAGGCAATAAACAAAGAGCTGAGTAGGCACGAATCAGTCAGCAGGCAATAATCATGGAACTCAGCTGTGAGGAATCATGCTGCTCAGCTGGCAATAATCAAGCAGCTGAGCAGGCAGGAATTACGCAGCACAGCTGACAATTGTCAAGCAGATGACAGGCAGGAATCGTGCAGCTCAGCTGGCAATTGTCAAGCAGATGAGCAGACAGTAATCACGCAGCTCAGCAGGCCCAGATCACGTGACTGAGCATGCACTGTTCACGTGGCTGATCATACACTGATCACGTGATTGATCATGCACTGATCACTTGGATATCATGCACTGATCACGTGGCTGATCATACACTGTTCACGTGTCTGTCCATGCACTGATCACGTGGCTGATCATACACTGCTCACGTAACTGATCATGCACTCATGCACATGCACTCACGTGGCTGATCATGCACGTGATCACGTGGCACTGTCACGTGGAATGATCACGGCTACCATATACTGGTCACGTGACTGATCATGCACAGATCACGTAAATGATCATGCACTGTTCACGTGACTGATCATGTACTGATCACGTGACTGATCATGCACTGATCACGTGGCTATCATGCTCTGCTCACGTGGCTGATCATGCAACGATCACGTAGCAACCATGTAGTGGTCTCGTGTCTGATCATGCACTGATCATGTAATTGATCCTGCACTGATCACGTGGCTCATCACGCACTGATCCGGTGGCTGATCACACACGTATCACGTGACTGGTCATGTACAGATCCCGTGACTAATCATGAAGTGATCACGTGGCTATCATGCACTGATCACGTGGATATCATGCACTGATCACGTGGCTGATCACACACGTATCACCTGACTGATCATGCACTGATCACGTGGCTATCATGCACTGCTCACGTGGCTGATCATGCGATGATCACGCAACTACCATGTACTGGTCACATGACTGATCATGCACTGATCACGTGACTGATCATGCAGTGATCACGTGGCTGTCATGCACTACTCACGTGGCTGATCATGCAATGATCATGTAGCTACCATGTACAGGTCACGTGAATGATCATACACCCATCAGGTGACTGACCATGCACTGATCACGTGGCTATCATGCACTGATCACTAGACTGATCATGCACTGATCACGTCTATATCATGCACTGATCACATGACTGCCCATGCACTGGTCACGTGGATGATCATACACTAATCATGTGACAGATCATGCACTGATCACGTGGCTGATCATGCACTGACACTGTGACTGAGCATGGACTGATCACATGACTATCGTGTAGTGATCACGTGACTTAATGGCGCTGATCATGTGACTGATCATGCACTGATCATGTTTGCTATCATACACTGATCATGTGCCTCTGGAGGCAATAAACAAAGAGCTGAGTAGGCACGAATCAGTCAGCAGGCAATAATCATGGAACTCAGCTGTGAGGAATCATGCTGCTCAGCTGGCAATAATCAAGCAGCTGAGCAGGCAGGAATTACGCAGCACAGCTGACAATTGTCAAGCAGATGACAGGCAGGAATCGTGCAGCTCAGCTGGCAATTGTCAAGCAGATGAGCAGACAGTAATCACGCAGCTCAGCAGGCCCAGATCACGTGACTGAGCATGCACTGTTCACGTGGCTGATCATACACTGATCACGTGATTGATCATGCACTGATCACTTGGATATCATGCACTGATCACGTGGCTGATCATACACTGTTCACGTGTCTGACCATGCACTGATCACGTGGCTGATCATACACTGCTCACGTAACTGATAATGCACTTATCACGTGGCTATCATGCACTGATACGTGGCTGAACATGCACTGTTCACGTGGCTGATCACACACCTGTCACGTGACATATCATGCACTGATCACCTGGAACTCATGCACTGATCACGTGGCTGATCATACTCTGCTCACGAAACTCATCATGCACACATCACGTGGCTATCATGCACTGCTCACGTGGTTCGTCATGGAATGATCACGAAGCTACCATATACTGGTCACGTGACTGATCATGCACAGATCACGTAAATGATCATGCACTGTTCACGTGACTGATCATGTACTGATCACGTGACTGATCATGCACTGATCACGTGGCTATCATGCTCTGCTCACGTGGCTGATCATGCAACGATCACGTAGCAACCATGTAGTGGTCTCGTGACTGATCATGCACTGATCATGTAATTGATCCTGCACTGATCACGTGGCTCATCACGCACTGATCCGGTGGCTGATCACACACGTATCACGTGACTGGTCATGTACAGATCCCGTGACTAATCATGAAGTGATCACGTGGCTATCATGCACTGATCACGTGGATATCATGCACTGATCACGTGGCTGATCACACACGTATCACCTGACTGATCATGCACTGATCACGTGGCTATCATGCACTGCTCACGTGGCTGATCATGCGATGATCACGCAACTACCATGTACTGGTCACATGACTGGTCATGCACTGATCACGTGACTGATCATGCAGTGATCACGTGGCTGTCATGCACTACTCACGTGGCTGATCATGCAATGATCATGTAGCTACCATGTACAGGTCACGTGAATGATCATACACCCATCAGGTGACTGACCATGCACTGATCACGTGGCTATCATGCACTGATCACTAGACTGATCATGCACTGATCACGTCTATATCATGCACTGATCACATGACTGCCCATGCACTGGTCACGTGGATGATCATACACTAATCATGTGACAGATCATGCACTGATCACGTGGCTGATCATGCACTGACACTGTGACTGAGCATGGACTTATCACATGACTATCGTGTAGTGATCACGTGACTTAATGGCGCTGATCATGTGACTGATCATGCACTGATCATGTTTGCTATCATACACTGATCATGTGCCTCTGGAGGCAATAAACAAAGAGCTGAGTAGGCACGAATCAGTCAGCAGGCAATAATCATGGAACTCAGCTGTGAGGAATCATGCTGCTCAGCTGGCAATAATCAAGCAGCTGAGCAGGCAGGAATTACGCAGCACAGCTGACAATTGTCAAGCAGATGACAGGCAGGAATCGTGCAGCTCAGCTGGCAATTGTCAAGCAGATGAGCAGACAGTAATCACGCAGCTCAGCAGGCCCAGATCACGTGACTGAGCATGCACTGTTCACGTGGCTGATCATACACTGATCACGTGATTGATCATGCACTGATCACTTGGATATCATGCACTGATCACGTGGCTGATCATACACTGTTCACGTGTCTGACCATGCACTGATCACGTGGCTGATCATACACTGCTCACGTAACTGATAATGCACTTATCACGTGGCTATCATGCACTGATACGTGGCTGAACATGCACTGTTCACGTGGCTGATCACACACCTGTCACGTGACATATCATGCACTGATCACCTGGAACTCATGCACTGATCACGTGGCTGATCATACTCTGCTCACGAAACTCATCATGCACACATCACGTGGCTATCATGCACTGCTCACGTGGTTCGTCATGGAATGATCACGAAGCTACCATATACTGGTCACGTGACTGATCATGCACAGATCACGTAAATGATCATGCACTGTTCACGTGACTGATCATGTACTGATCACGTGACTGATCATGCACTGATCACGTGGCTATCATGCTCTGCTCACGTGGCTGATCATGCAACGATCACGTAGCAACCATGTAGTGGTCTCGTGACTGATCATGCACTGATCATGTAATTGATCCTGCACTGATCACGTGGCTCATCACGCACTGATCCGGTGGCTGATCACACACGTATCACGTGACTGGTCATGTACAGATCCGTGACTAATCATGAAGTGATCACGTGGCTATCATGCACTGATCACGTGGATATCATGCACTGATCACGTGGCTGATCACACACGTATCACCTGACTGATCATGCACTGATCACGTGGCTATCATGCACTGCTCACGTGGCTGATCATGCGATGATCACGCAACTACCATGTACTGGTCACATGACTGATCATGCACTGATCACGTGACTGATCATGCAGTGATCACGTGGCTGTCATGCACTACTCACGTGGCTGATCATGCAATGATCATGTAGCTACCATGTACAGGTCACGTGAATGATCATACACCCATCAGGTGACTGATCATGCACTGATCACGTGGCTATCATGCACTGATCACTAGACTGATCATGCACTGATCACGTCTATATCATGCACTGATCACATGACTGCCCATGCACTGGTCACGTGGATGATCATACACTAATCATGTGACAGATCATGCACTGATCACGTGGCTGATCATGCACTGACACTGTGACTGAGCATGGACTGATCACATGACTATCGTGTAGTGATCACGTGACTTAATGGCGCTGATCATGTGACTGATCATGCACTGATCATGTTTGCTATCATACACTGATCATGTGCCTCTGGAGGCAATAAACAAAGAGCTGAGTAGGCACGAATCAGTCAGCAGGCAATAATCATGGAACTCAGCTGTGAGGAATCATGCTGCTCAGCTGGCAATAATCAAGCAGCTGAGCAGGCAGGAATTACGCAGCACAGCTGACAATTGTCAAGCAGATGACAGGCAGGAATCGTGCAGCTCAGCTGGCAATTGTCAAGCAGATGAGCAGACAGTAATCACGCAGCTCAGCAGGCCCAGATCACGTGACTGAGCATGCACTGTTCACGTGGCTGATCATACACTGATCACGTGATTGATCATGCACTGATCACTTGGATATCATGCACTGATCACGTGGCTGATCATACACTGTTCACGTGTCTGACCATGCACTGATCACGTGGCTGATCATACACTGCTCACGTAACTGATAATGCACTTATCACGTGGCTATCATGCACTGAATACGTGGCTGAACATGCACTGTTCACGTGGCTGATCACACACCTGTCACGTGACATATCATGCACTGATCACCTGGAACTCATGCACTGATCACGTGGCTGATCATACTCTGCTCACGAAACTCATCATGCACACATCACGTGGCTATCATGCACTGCTCACGTGGTTCGTCATGGAATGATCACGAAGCTACCATATACTGGTCACGTGACTGATCATGCACAGATCACGTAAATGATCATGCACTGTTCACGTGACTGATCATGTACTGATCACGTGACTGATCATGCACTGATCACGTGGCTATCATGCTCTGCTCACGTGGCTGATCATGCAACGATCACGTAGCAACCATGTAGTGGTCACGTGACTGATCATGCACTGATCATGTAATTGATCCTGCACTGATCACGTGGCTCATCATGCACTGATCACGTGGCTGATCACACACGTATCACGTGACTGGTCATGCACAGATCCCGTGACTAATCATGCACTGATCACGTGGCTATCATGCACTGATCACGTGGATATCATGCACTGATCACGTGGCTGATCACACACGTATCACCTGACTGATCATGCACTGATCACGTGGCTATCATGCACTGATCACGTGGCTGATCATGCGATGATCACGCAACTACCATGTACTGATCACATGACTGATCATGCACTGATCACGTGACTGATCATGCACTGATCACGTGGCTATCATGCACTGATCACGTGGCTGATCATGCAATGATCATGTAGCTACCATGTACAGGTCACGTGAATGATCATACACTGATCAGGTGACTGACCATGCACTGATCACGTGGCTATCATGCACTGATCACTAGACTGATCATGCACTGATCACGTCTATATCATGCACTGATCACATGACTGCCCATGCACTGGTCACGTGGATGATCATACACTAATCATGTGACAGATCATGCACTGATCACGTGGCTGATCATGCACTGACACTGTGACTGAGCATGGACTGATCACATGACTATCGTGTAGTGATCACGTGACTTAATGGCACTGATCATGTGACTGATCATGCGTCTGGAGCGCAGAACCCACCACGCTCACTAATTATGCCTGGGCTGCTAAGACCCACTCGAGAAGGTGTCTAGGGTGAGGCACCTTTCGCTATTCGAGAGGGCGCCTGCGGCCTACGTAAGTGCTGCAAACTTCTTGTCTTGAAGTTTGATTGGTCTTCCGCGTAAACCAAGCTACTCAGTCTCTTTTCTCCACCGAATTTTCCTACTGAGCTCTCCTCATACTATTATTCTTGACATCTCTGATTAGCATATAAATAGTCGCCTAGGCCATCTCTCCTTCGAATACCCTGGATCAGTTGGGGCTGGTCCCCGGCAGGTGGCGACCGAACAGGGACCTCAGGAGGCGATACTCAAAGAGCTGAGCAGACACGAACCACGCAATCAGCAGGCAATAAGCATGGAGCTCAGCAGTGACGAATCATGCTGCTCAACTGGCAATAATCAAGCACGTGAGCAGGCAGGAATCACGCAGCTCAGCTGGCAATTGTCAAGCAGATGAGCCGACAGGAATCACGCAGCTCAGATGGCAATTGTCATGCAGATGAGCCGGCAGGAATCACGCAGCTCAGCAGGCCCTGATCACGTGACTCTGCGGGCACTGATCACGTGGCTGATCAAGTCCAGATCACGTGACTGAGCATGCACTGATCACGTGGCTATCATGCACTGATGACGTGACTGCGCATGCACTGATGACGTGGCTGATCAGGCACTGATCACATGGCTCATCATGCACTGATCACGTGTTTATCAGGCAATGATCAGTGACTGACAGGCGCTGATCATGGGACTGTGCACGCACTGATCACGTGGCTATCATGCACTGATCACGTGACTGCGCATGCACTGATGACGTGGCTGTTCGGGCACTGATCACGTGTTTATCAGGCAGTGATCAGTGACTCACAGGCGCTGATCAGGGGACTGTGCACGCACTGATCAGGTGGCTGATCAGGAACTGACCACCTGACTGCGCATGCAGTGATCACGTGGCTGGTCGTTCACTGATCACGTGTTTATCATACGGTGATCACGTGACTGAGAGGCGCTGATCACGTGACTGTGCCGTCATTGATCACGTGGCTGAGCATGCACTGATATCGTGACTGAGCATGCACTGATCATGTGCCGGGAGCCGGGGAGGCATTCCACTCTGGACAAAGGTCATGAGGAAGGAGGCTCGGCATACGCAAATGCGGGATCAAGCCTCAGGAGTCCACCCGGATATTCTCGAGCATCTCCCCCAAAAAAACCAGAGTCTGCCTACTGTATTGCTTTGTGCCCTCACCTCTGATTTCACTGGGGGCTGTCCCCCACCACCATCTCGCTCTCTCTGTCAAAGAGTTAACTTACAGCTCCAATTCATAAAGTTCCTTGTCATTCTTCCCTTTAACTTCCAGCTGAGTCTCCATCTGGAGCGCGGAACCCACCACGCTTACTAATTATGCCTGGGCTGCTAAGACCCACTCGAGAAGGTGTCTAGGGTGAGGCACCTTTCGCTATTCGAGAGGGCGCCTGCGGCCTACGTAAGTGGTGCAAACTTCTTGTCTTGAAGTTTGATTGGTGTTCCGCGTAAACCAAGCTACTCAGTCTCTTTTCTCCACCGAATTTTCCTACTGAGCTCTCCTCATACTATTATTCTTGACATCTCTGATTAGCATATAAATAGTCGCCTAGGCCATCCCTCCTTCGAATACCCTGGATCAGTTGGGGCTGGTCCCCAGCATGTGGCGACCGAACAGGGACCTCAGGAGGCAATACTCGAAGAGCTGAGCAGACACGAACCACGCAATCAGCAGGCAATAAGCATGGAGCTCAGCAGTGACGAATCATGCTGCTCAACTGGCAATAATCAAGCACGTGACCAGGCAGGAATCACGCAGCTCAGCTGGCAATTGTCAAGCAGATGAGCCGACAGGAATCACGCAGCTCAGATGGCAATTGTCATGCAGATGAGCCGGCAGGAATCACGCACCTCAGCAGGCCCTGATCACGTGACTCTGCAGGCACTGATCACCTGGCTGATCAAGTACAGATCACGTGACTGAGCATGCACTGATCACGTGGCTATCATGCACTGATGACGTGACTGCGCATGCACTGATGACGTGGCTGATCAGGCACTGATCACATGGCTCATCATGCACTGATCACGTGTTTATCAGGCAATGATCAGTGACTGACAGGCGCTGATCGTGGGACTGTGCACGCACTGATCACGTGGCTATCATGCACTGATCACGTGACTGCGCATGCACTGATGACGTGGCTGTTTGCGCACTGATCACGTGTTTATCAGGCAGTGATCAGTGACTGACAGGCGCTGATCAGGGGACTGTGCACGCACTGATCAGGTGGCTGATCAGGAACTGACCACCTGACTGCGCATGCAGTGATCACGTGGCTGGTCGTTCACTGATCACGTGTTTATCATACTGGTGATCACGTGATCACGAGAGCGCTGATCACGTGACTGTGCCGTCAGTGATCACGTGGCTGAGCAGGCACTGATATCGTGACTGAGCATGCACTGATCATGTGCCGGGAGCCGGGGAGGCATTCCACTCTGGACAAAGGTCATGAGGAAGGAGGCTCGGCATACGCAAATGCGGGATCGAGCCTCAGGAGTCCACCCGGATATTCTCGAGCATCTCCCCCCAAAAAAACCAGAGTCTGCCTACTGTATTGCTTTGTGCTCTCACCTCTGATTTCACTGGGGGCTGTCCCCCACCACCATCTCGCTCTCTCTGTCAAAGAGTTAACTTACAGCTCCAATTCATAAAGTTCCTTGTCATTCTTCCCTTTAACTTCCAGCTGAGTCTCCATCTGGAGCGCGGAACCCACCACGCTCACTAATTATGCCTGGGCTGCTAAGACCCACTCGAGAAGGTGTCTAGGGTGAGGCACCTTTCGCTATTCGAGAGGGCGCCTGCGGCCTACGTAAGTGGTGCAAACTTCTTGTCTTGAAGTTTGATTGGTCTTCCGCGTAAACCAAGCTACTCAGTCTCTTTTCTCCACCGAATTTTCCTACTGAGCTCTCCTCATACTATTATTCTTGACATCTCTGATTAGCATATAAATAGTCGCCTAGGCCATCTCTCCTTCGAATACCCTGGATCAGTTGGGGCTGGTCCCCGGCAGGTGGCGACCGAACAGGGACCTCAGGAGGCGATACTCAAAGAGCTGAGCAGACACGAACCACGCAATCAGCAGGCAATAAGCATGGAGCTCAGCAGTGACGAATCATGCTGCTCAACTGGCAATAATCAAGCACGTGACCAGGCAGGAATCACGCAGCTCAGCTGGCAATTGTCAAGCAGATGAGCCGACAGGAATCACGCCGCTCAGATGGCAATTGTCATGCAGATGAGCCGGCAGGAATCACGCAGCTCAGCAGGCCCTGATCACGTGACTCTGCAGGCACTGATCACCTGGCTGATCAAGTACAGATCACGTGACTGAGCATGCACTGATCACGTGGCTATCATGCACTGATGACGTGACTGCGCATGCACTTATGACGTGGCTGATCAGGCACTGATCACATGGCTCATCATGCACTGATCACGTGTTTATCAGGCAATGATCAGTGACTGACAGGCGCTGATCGTGGGACTGTGCACGCACTGATCACGTGGCTATCATGCACTGATCACGTGACTGCGCATGCACTGATGACGTGGCTGTTAGGGCACTGATCACGTGTTTATCAGGCAGTGATCAGTGACTGACAGGCGCTGATCAGGGGACTGTGCACGCACTGATCAGGTGGCTGATCAGGAACTGACCACCTGACTGCGCATGCAGTGATCACGTGGCTGGTCGTTCACTGATCACGTGTTTATCATACGGTGATCACGTGACTCAGAGGCGCTGATCACGTGACTGTGCCGTCAGTGATCACGTGGCTGAGCAGGCACTGATATCGTGACTGAGCATGCACTGATCATGTGCCGGGAGCCGGGGAGGCATTCCACTCTGGACAAAGGTCATGAGGAAGGAGGCTCGGCATACGCAAATGCGGGATCGAGCCTCAGGAGTCCACCCGGATATTCTCGAGCATCTCCCCCCAAAAAACCAGAGTCTGCCTACTGTATTGCTTTGTGCTCTCACCTCTGATTTCACTGGTGGCTGTCCCCCACCACCATCTCGCTCTCTCTGTCAAAGAGTTAACTTACAGCTCCAATTCATAAAGTTCCTTGTCATTCTTCCCTTTAACTTCCAGCTGAGTCTCCATCTGGAGCGCGGAACCCACCACGCTCACTAATTATGCCTGGGCTGCTAAGACCCACTCGAGAAGGTGTCTAGGGTGAGGCACCTTTCGCTATTCGAGAGGGCGCCTGCGGCCTACGTAAGTGGTGCAAACTTCTTGTCTTGAAGTTTGATTGGTCTTCCGCGTAAACCAAGCTACTCAGTCTCTTTTCTCCACCGAATTTTCCTACTGAGCTCTCCTCATACTATTATTCTTGACATCTCTGATTAGCATATAAATAGTCGCCTAGGCCATCTCTCCTTCGAATACCCTGGATCAGTTGGGGCTGGTCCCCGGCAGGTGGCGACCGAACAGGGACCTCAGGAGGCGATACTCAAAGAGCTGAGCAGACACGAACCACGCAATCAGCAGGCAATAAGCATGGAGCTCAGCAGTGACGAATCATGCTGCTCAACTGGCAATAATCAAGCACGTGAGCAGGCAGGAATCACGCAGCTCAGCTGGCAATTGTCAAGCAGATGAGCCGACAGGAATCACGCAGCTCAGATGGCAATTGTCATGCAGATGAGCCGGCAGGAATCACGCAGCTCAGCAGGCCCTGATCACGTGATTCTGCAGGCACTGATCACCTGGCTGATCAAGTACAGATCACGTGACTGAGCATGCACTGATCACGTGGCTATCATGCACTGATGACGTGACTGCGCATGCACTGATGACGTGGCTGATCAGGCACTGATCACATGGCTCATCATGCACTGATCACGTGTTTATCAGGCAATGATCAGTGACTGACAGGCGCTGATCATGGGACTGTGCACGCACTGATCACGTGGCTATCATGCACTGATCACGTGACTGCGCATGCACTGATGACGTGGCTGTTCGGGCACTGATCACGTGTTTATCAGGCAGTGATCAGTGACTGACAGGCGCTGATCAGGGGACTGTGCACGCACTGATCAGGTGGCTGATCAGGAACTGACCACCTGACTGCGCATGCAGTGATCACGTGGCTGGTCGTTCACTGATCACGTGTTTATCATACGGTGATCACGTGACTGAGAGGCGCTGATCACGTGACTGTGCCGTCAGTGATCACGTGGCTGAGCAGGCACTGATATCGTGACTGAGCATGCACTGATCATGTGCCGGGAGCCGGGGAGGCATTCCACTCTGGACAAAGGTCATGAGGAAGGAGGCTCGGCATACGCAAATGCGGGATCGAGCCTCAGGAGTCCACCCGGATATTCTCGAGCATCTCCCCCCAAAAAACCCAGAGTCTGCCTACTGTATTGCTTTGTGCTCTCACCTCTGATTTCACTGGGGGCTGTCCCCCACCACCATCTCGCTCTCTCTGTCAAAGAGTTAACTTACAGCTCCAATTCATAAAGTTCCTTGTCATTCTTCCCTTTAACTTCCAGCTGAGTCTCCATCTGGAGCGCGGAACCCACCACGCTCACTAATTATGCCTGGGCTGCTAAGACCCACTCGAGAAGGTGTCTAGGGTGAGGCACCTTTCGCTATTCGAGAGGGCGCCTGCGGCCTACGTAAGTGGTGCAAACTTCTTGTCTTGAAGTTTGATTGGTCTTCCGCGTAAACCAAGCTACTCAGTCTCTTTTCTCCACCGAATTTTCCTACTGAGCTCTCCTCATACTATTATTCTTGACATCTCTGATTAGCATATAAATAGTCGCCTAGGCCATCTCTCCTTCGAATACCCTGGATCAGTTGGGGCTGGTCCCCGGCAGGTGGCGACCGAACAGGGACCTCAGGAGGCGATACTCAAAGAGCTGAGCAGACACGAACCACGCAATCAGCAGGCAATAAGCATGGAGCTCAGCAGTGACGAATCATGCTGCTCAACTGGCAATAATCAAGCACGTGACCAGGCAGGAATCACGCAGCTCAGCTGGCAATTGTCAAGCAGATGAGCCGACAGGAATCACGCAGCTCAGATGGCAATTGTCATGCAGATGAGCCGGCAGGAATCACGCAGCTCAGCAGGCCCTGATCACGTGACTCTGCAGGCACTGATCACCTGGCTGATCAAGTACAGATCACGTGACTGAGCATGCACTGATCACGTGGCTATCATGCACTGATGACGTGACTGCGCATGCACTGATGACGTGGCTGATCAGGCACTGATCACATGGCTCATCATGCACTGATCACGTGTTTATCAGGCAATGATCAGTGCCTGACAGGCGCTGATCAGGGGACTGTGCACGCACTGATCAGGTGGCTGATCAGGAACTGACCACCTGACTGCGCATGCAGTGATCACGTGGCTGGTCGTTCACTGATCACGTGTTTATCATACGGTGATCACGTGACTGAGAGGCGCTGATCACGTGACTGTGCCGTCAGTGATCACGTGGCTGAGCAGGCACTGATATCGTGACTGAGCATGCACTGATCATGTGCCGGGAGCCGGGGAGGCATTCCACTCTGGACAAAGGTCATGAGGAAGGAGGCTCGGCATACGCAAATGCGGGATCGAGCCTCAGGAGTCCACCCGGATATTCTCGAGCATCTCCCCCCAAAAAAACCAGAGTCTGCCTACTGTATTGCTTTGTGCTCTCACCTCTGATTTCACTGGGGGCTGTCCCCCACCACCATCTCGCTCTCTCTGTCAAAGAGTTAACTTACAGCTCCAATTCATAAAGTTCCTTGTCATTCTTCCCTTTAACTTCCAGCTGAGTCTCCATCTGGAGCGCGGAACCCACCACGCTCACTAATTATGCCTGGGCTGCTAAGACCCACTCGAGAAGGTGTCTAGGGTGAGGCACCTTTCGCTATTCGAGAGGGCGCCTGCGGCCTACGTAAGTGGTGCAAACTTCTTGTCTTGAAGTTTGATTGGTCTTCCGCGTAAACCAAGCTACTCAGTCTCTTTTCTCCACCGAATTTTCCTACTGAGCTCTCCTCATACTATTATTCTTGACATCTCTGATTAGCATATAAATAGTCGCCTAGGCCATCTCTCCTTCGAATACCCTGGATCAGTTGGGGCTGGTCCCCGGCAGGTGGCGACCGAACAGGGACCTCAGGAGGCGATACTCAAAGAGCTGAGCAGACACGAACCACGCAATCAGCAGGCAATAAGCATGGAGCTCAGCAGTGACGAATCATGCTGCTCAACTGGCAATAATCAAGCACGTGAGCAGGCAGGAATCACGCAGCTCAGCTGGCAATTGTCAAGCAGATGAGCCGACAGGAATCACGCAGCTCAGATGGCAATTGTCATGCAGATGAGCCGGCAGGAATCACGCAGCTCAGCAGGCCCTGATCACGTGATTCTGCAGGCACTGATCACCTGGCTGATCAAGTACAGATCACGTGACTGAGCATGCACTGATCACGTGGCTATCATGCACTGATGACGTGACTGCGCATGCACTGATGACGTGGCTGATCAGGCACTGATCACATGGCTCATCATGCACTGATCACGTGTTTATCAGGCAATGATCAGTGACTGACAGGCGCTGATCATGGGACTGTGCACGCACTGATCACGTGGCTATCATGCACTGATCACGTGACTGCGCATGCACTGATGACGTGGCTGTTCGGGCACTGATCACGTGTTTATCAGGCAGTGATCAGTGACTGACAGGCGCTGATCAGGGGACTGTGCACGCACTGATCAGGTGGCTGATCAGGAACTGACCACCTGACTGCGCATGCAGTGATCACGTGGCTGGTCGTTCACTGATCACGTGTTTATCATACGGTGATCACGTGACTGAGAGGCGCTGATCACGTGACTGTGCCGTCAGTGATCACGTGGCTGAGCAGGCACTGATATCGTGACTGAGCATGCACTGATCATGTGCCGGGAGCCGGGGAGGCATTCCACTCTGGACAAAGGTCATGAGGAAGGAGGCTCGGCATACGCAAATGCGGGATCGAGCCTCAGGAGTCCACCCGGATATTCTCGAGCATCTCCCCCCCAAAAAAACCAGAGTCTGCCTACTGTATTGCTTTGTGCTCTCACCTCTGATTTCACTGGGGGCTGTCCCCCACCACCATCTCGCTCTCTCTGTCAAAGAGTTAACTTACAGCTCCAATTCATAAAGTTCCTTGTCATTCTTCCCTTTAACTTCCAGCTGAGTCTCCATCTGGAGCGCGGAACCCACCACGCTCACTAATTATGCCTGGGCTGCTAAGACCCACTCGAGAAGGTGTCTAGGGTGAGGCACCTTTCGCTATTCGAGAGGGCGCCTGCGGCCTACGTAAGTGGTGCAAACTTCTTGTCTTGAAGTTTGATTGGTCTTCCGCGTAAACCAAGCTACTCAGTCTCTTTTCTCCACCGAATTTTCCTACTGAGCTCTCCTCATACTATTATTCTTGACATCTCTGATTAGCATATAAATAGTCGCCTAGGCCATCTCTCCTTCGAATACCCTGGATCAGTTGGGGCTGGTCCCCGGCAGGTGGCGACCGAACAGGGACCTCAGGAGGCGATACTCAAAGAGCTGAGCAGACACGAACCACGCAATCAGCAGGCAATAAGCATGGAGCTCAGCAGTGACGAATCATGCTGCTCAACTGGCAATAATCAAGCACGTGACCAGGCAGGAATCACGCAGCTCAGCTGGCAATTGTCAAGCAGATGAGCCGACAGGAATCACGCAGCTCAGATGGCAATTGTCATGCAGATGAGCCGGCAGGAATCACGCAGCTCAGCAGGCCCTGATCACGTGACTCTGCAGGCACTGATCACCTGGCTGATCAAGTCCAGATCACGTGACTGAGCATGCACTGATCACGTGGCTATCATGCACTGATGACGTGACTGCGCATGCACTGATGACGTGGCTGATCAGGCACTGATCACATGGCTCATCATGCACTGATCACGTGTTTATCAGGCAATGATCAGTGACTGACAGGCGCTGATCATGGGACTGTGCACGCACTGATCACGTGGCTATCATGCACTGATCACGTGACTGCGCATGCACTGATGACGTGGCTGTTCGGGCACTGATCACGTGTTTATCAGGCAGTGATCAGTGACTGACAGGCGCTGATCAGGGGACTGTGCACGCACTGATCAGGTGGCTGATCAGGAACTGACCACCTGACTGCGCATGCAGTGATCACGTGGCTGGTCGTTCACTGATCACGTGTTTATCATATGGTGATCACGTGACTGAGAGGCGCTGATCACGTGACTGTGCCGTCAGTGATCACGTGGCTGAGCAGGCACTGATATCGTGACTGAGCATGCACTGATCATGTGCCGGGAGCCGGGGAGGCATTCCACTCTGGACAAAGATCATGAGGAAGGAGGCTCGGCATACGCAAATGCGGGATCGAGCCTCAGGAGTCCACCCGGATATTCTCGAGCATCTCCCCCCCAAAAAAACCAGAGTCTGCCTACTGTATTGCTTTGTGCTCTCACTTCTGATTTCACTTGGGGCTGTCCCCCACCACCATCTCGCTCTCTCTGTCAAAGAGTTAACTTACAGCTCCAATTCATAAAGTTCCTTGTCATTCTTCCCTTTAACTTCCAGCTGAGTCTCCATCTGGAGCGCGGAACCCACCACGCTCACTAATTATGCCTGGGCTGCTAAGACCCACTCGAGAAGGTGTCTAGGGTGAGGCACCATTCGCTATTCAAGAGGGCGCCTGCGGCCTACGTAAGTGGTGCAAACTTCTTGTCTTGAAGTTTGATTGGTCTTCCGCGTAAACCAAGCTACTCAGTCTCTTTTCTCCACCGAATTTTCCTACTGAGCTCTCCTCATACTATTATTCTTGACATCTCTGATTAGCATATAAATAGTCGCCTAGGCCATCTCTCCTTCGAATACCCTGGATCAGTTGGGGCTGGTCCCCGGCAGGTGGCGACCGAACAGGGACCTCAGGAGGCGATACTCAAAGAGCTGAGCAGACACGAACCACGCAATCAGCAGGCAATAAGCATGGAGCTCAGCAGTGACGAATCATGCTGCTCAACTGGCAATAATCAAGCACGTGACCAGGCAGGAATCACGCAGCTCAGCTGGCAATTGTCAAGCAGATGAGCCGACAGGAATCACGCAGCTCAGATGGCAATTGTCATGCAGATGAGCCGGCAGGAATCACGCAGCTCAGCAGGCCCTGATCACGTGACTCTGCAGGCACTGATCACCTGGCTGATCAAGTCCAGATCACGTGACTGAGCATGCACTGATCACGTGGCTATCATGCACTGATGACGTGACTGCGCATGCACTGATCACGTGGCTGATCAGGCACTGATCACATGGCTCATCATGCACTGATCACGTGTTTATCAGGCAATGATCAGTGACTGACAGGCGCTGATCATGGGACTGTGCACGCACTGATCACGTGGCTATCATGCACTGATCACGTGACTGCGCATGCAATGATGACGTGGCTGTTTGGGCACTGATCACGTGTTTATCAGGCAGTGATCAGTGACTGACAGGCGCTGATCAGGGGACTGTGCACGCACTGATCAGGTGGCTGATCAGGAACTGACCACCTGACTGCGCATGCAGTGATCACGTGGCTGGTCGTTCACTGATCACGTGTTTATCATACGGTGATCACGTGACTGAGAGGCGCTGATCACGTGACTGTGCCGTCAGTGATCACGTGGCTGAGCAGGCACTGATATCGTGACTGAGCATGCACTGATCATGTGCCGGGGGCCGGGGAGGCATTCCACTCTGGACAAAGGTCATGAGGAAGGAGGCTCGGCATACGCAAATGCGGGATCGAGCCTCAGGAGTCCACCCGGATATTCTCGAGCATCTCCCCCCAAAAAACCAGAGTCTGCCTACTGTATTGCTTTGTGCTCTCACCTCTGATTTCACTGGGGGCTGTCCCCCACCACCATCTCGCTCTCTCTGTCAAAGAGTTAACTTACAGCTCCAATTCATAAAGTTCCTTGTCATTCTTCCCTTTAACTTCCAGCTGAGTCTCCATCTGGAGCGCGGAACCCACCACGCTCACTAATTATGCCTGGGCTGCTAAGACCCACTCGAGAAGGTGTCTAGGGTGAGGCACCTTTCGCTATTCAAGAGGGCGCCTGCGGCCTACGTAAGTGGTGCAAACTTCTTGTCTTGAAGTTTGATTGGTCTTCCGCGTAAACCAAGCTACTCAGTCTCTTTTCTCCACCGAATTTTCCTACTGAGCTCTCCTCATACTATTATTCTTGACATCTCTGATTAGCATATAAATAGTCGCCTAGGCCATCTCTCCTTCGAATACCCTGGATCAGTTGGGGCTGGTCCCCGGCAGGTGGCGACCGAACAGGGACCTCAGGAGGCGATACTCAAAGAGCTGAGCAGACACGAACCACGCAATCAGCAGGCAATAAGCATGGAGCTCAGCAGTGACGAATCATGCTGCTCAACTGGCAATAATCAAGCACGACCAGGCAGGAATCACGCAGCTCAGCTGGCAATTGTCAAGCAGATGAGCCGACAGGAATCACGCAGCTCAGATGGCAATTGTCATGCAGATGAGCCGGCAGGAATCACGCAGCTCAGCAGGCCCTGATCACGTGACTCTGCAGGCACTGATCACCTGGCTGATCAAGTCCAGATCACGTGACTGAGCATGCACTGATCACGTGGCTATCATGCACTGATGACGTGACTGCGCATGCACTGATGACGTGGCTGATCAGGCACTGATCACATGGCTCATCATGCACTGATCACGTGTTTATCAGGCAATGATCAGTGACTGACAGGCGCTGATCATGGGACTGTGCACGCACTGATCACGTGGCTATCATGCACTGATCACGTGACTGCGCATGCAATGATGACGTGGCTGTTTGGGCACTGATCACGTGTTTATCAGGCAGTGATCAGTGACTGACAGGCGCTGATCAGGGGACTGTGCACGCACTGATCAGGTGGCTGATCAGGAACTGACCACCTGACTGCGCATGCAGTGATCACGTGGCTGGTCGTTCACTGATCACGTGTTTATCATATGGTGATCACGTGACTGAGAGGCGCTGATCACGTGACTGTGCCGTCAGTGATCACGTGGCTGAGCAGGCACTGATATCGTGACTGAGCATGCACTGATCATGTGCCGGGAGCCGGGGAGGCATTCCACTCTGGACAAAGGTCATGAGGAAGGAGGCTCGGCATACGCAAATGCGGGATCGAGCCTCAGGAGTCCACCCGGATATTCTCGAGCATCTCCCCCCAAAAAAACCAGAGTCTGCCTACTGTATTGCTTTGTGCTCTCACCTCTGATTTCACTGGGGGCTGTCCCCCACCACCATCTCGCTCTCTCTGTCAAAGAGTTAACTTACAGCTCCAATTCATAAAGTTCCTTGTCATTCTTCCCTTTAACTTCCAGCTGAGTCTCCATCTGGAGCGCGGAACCCACCACGCTCACTAATTATGCCTGGGCTGCTAAGACCCACTCGAGAAGGTGTCTAGGGTGAGGCACCTTTCGCTATTCGAGAGGGCGCCTGCGGCCTACGTAAGTGGTGCAAACTTCTTGTCTTGAAGTTTGATTGGTCTTCCGCGTAAACCAAGCTACTCAGTCTCTTTTCTCCACCGAATTTTCCTACTGAGCTCTCCTCATACTATTATTCTTGACATCTCTGATTAGCATATAAATAGTCGCCTAGGCCATCTCTCCTTCGAATACCCTGGATCAGTTGGGTCTGGTCCCCGGCAGGTGGCGACCGAACAGGGACCTCAGGAGGCGATACTCAAAGAGCTGAGCAGACACGAACCACGCAATCAGCAGGCAATAAGCATGGAGCTCAGCAGTGACGAATCATGCTGCTCAACTGGCAATAATCAAGCACGTGACCAGGCAGGAATCACGCAGCTCAGCTGGCAATTGTCAAGCAGATGAGCCGACAGGAATCACGCAGCTCAGATGGCAATTGTCATGCAGATGAGCCGGCAGGAATCACGCAGCTCAGCAGGCCCTGATCACGTGACTCTGCAGGCACTGATCACCTGGCTGATCAAGTACAGATCACGTGACTGAGCATGCACTGATCACGTGGCTATCATGCACTGATAACGTGACTGCGCATGCACTGATGACGTGGCTGATCAGGCACTGATCACATGGCTCATCATGCACTGATCACGTGTTTATCAGGCAATGATCAGTGACTGACAGGCGCTGATCATGGGACTGTGCACGCACTGATCACGTGGCTATCATGCACTGATCACGTGACTGCGCATGCACTGATGACGTGGCTGTTCGGGCACTGATCACGTGTTTATCAGGCAGTGATCAGTGACTGACAGGCGCTGATCAGGGGACTGTGCACGCACTGATCAGGTGGCTGATCAGGAACTGACCACCTGACTGCGCATGCAGTGATCACGTGGCTGGTCGTTCACTGATCACGTGTTTATCATACGGTGATCACGTGACTGAGAGGCGCTGATCACGTGACTGTGCCGTCAGTGATCACGTGGCTGAGCAGGCACTGATATCGTGACTGAGCATGCACTGATCATGTGCCGGGAGCCGGGGAGGCATTCCACTCTGGACAAAGGTCATGAGGAAGGAGGCTCGGCATACGCAAATGCGGGATCGAGCCTCAGGAGTCCACCCGGATATTCTCGAGCATCTCCCCCCAAAAAAACCAGAGTCTGCCTACTGTATTGCTTTGTGCTCTCACCTCTGATTTCACTGGGGGCTGTCCCCCACCACCATCTCGCTCTCTCTGTCAAAGAGTTAACTTACAGCTCCAATTCATAAAGTTCCTTGTCATTCTTCCCTTTAACTTCCAGCTGAGTCTCCATCTGGAGCGCGGAACCCACCACGCTCACTAATTATGCCTGGGCTGCTAAGACCCACTCGAGAAGGTGTCTAGGGTGAGGCACCTTTCGCTATTCGAGAGGGCGCCTGCGGCCTACGTAAGTGGTGCAAACTTCTTGTCTTGAAGTTTGATTGGTCTTCCGCGTAAACCAAGCTACTCAGTCTCTTTTCTCCACCGAATTTTCCTACTGAGCTCTCCTCATACTATTATTCTTGACATCTCTGATTAGCATATAAATAGTCGCCTAGGCCATCTCTCCTTCGAATACCCTGGATCAGTTGGGGCTGGTCCCCGGCAGGTGGCGACCGAACAGGGACCTCAGGAGGCAATCCTCAAAGAGCTGAGCAGACACGAACCACGCAATCAGCAGGCAATAAGCATGGAGCTCAGCAGTGACGAATCATGCTGCTCAACTGGCAATAATCAAGCACGTGACCAGGCAGGAATCACGCAGCTCAGCTGGCAATTGTCAAGCAGATGAGCCGACAGGAATCACGCAGCTCAGATGGCAATTGTCATGCAGATGAGCCGGCAGGAATCACGCAGCTCAGCAGGCCCTGATCACGTGATTCTGCAGGCACTGATCACCTGGCTGATCAAGTCCAGATCACGTGACTGAGCATGCACTGATCACGTGGCTATCATGCACTGATGACGTGACTGCGCATGCACTGATGACGTGGCTGATCAGGCACTGATCACATGGCTCATCATGCACTGATCACGTGTTTATCAGGCAATGATCAGTGACTGACAGGCGCTGATCATGGGACTGTGCACGCACTGATCCCGTGGCTATCATGCACTGATCACGTGACTGCGCATGCACTGATGACGTGGCTGTTCGGGCACTGATCACGTGTTTATCAGGCAGTGATCAGTGACTGACAGGCGCTGATCAGGGGACTGTGCACGCACTGATCAGGTGGCTATCAGGAACTGACCACCTGACTGCGCATGCAGTGATCACGTGGCTGGTCGTTCACTGATCACGTGTTTATCATACGGTGATCACGTGACTGAGAGGCGCTGATCACGTGACTGTGCCGTCAGTGATCACGTGGCTGAGCAGGCACTGATATCGTGACTGAGCATGCACTGATCATGTGCCGGGAGCCGGGGAGGCATTCCACTCTGGACAAAGGTCATGAGGAAGGAGGCTCGGCATACGCAAATGCGGGATCGAGCCTCAGGAGTCCACCCGGATATTCTCGAGCATCTCCCCCCAAAAAACCAGAGTCTGCCTACTGTATTGCTTTGTGCTCTCACCTCTGATTTCACTGGGGGCTGTCCCCCACCACCATCTCGCTCTCTCTGTCAAAGAGTTAACTTACAGCTCCAATTCATAAAGTTCCTTGTCATTCTTCCCTTTAACTTCCAGCTGAGTCTCCATCTGGAGCTCGGAACCCACCACGCTCACTAATTATGCCTGGGCTGCTAAGACCCACTCGAGAAGGTGTCTAGGGTGAGGCACCTTTCGCTATTCGAGAGGGCGCCTGCGGCCTACGTAAGTGGTGCAAACTTCTTGTCTTGAAGTTTGATTGGTCTTCCGCGTAAACCAAGCTACTCAGTCTCTTTTCTCCACCGAATTTTCCTACTGAGCTCTCCTCATACTATTATTCTTGACATCTCTGATTAGCATATAAATAGTCGCCTAGGCCATCTCTCCTTCGAATACCCTGGATCAGTTGGGGCTGGTCCCCGGCAGGTGGCGACCGAACAGGGACCTCAGGAGGCAATCCTCAAAGAGCTGAGCAGACACGAACCACGCAATCAGCAGGCAATAAGCATGCAGCTCAGCAGTGACGAATCATGCTGCTCAACTGGCAATAATCAAGCACGTGACCAGGCAGGAATCACGCAGCTCAGCTGGCAATTGTCAAGCAGATGAGCCAACAGGAATCACGCAGCTCAGATGGCAATTGTCATGCAGATGAGCTGGCAGGAATCACGCAGCTCAGCAGGCCCTGATCACGTGACTCTGCAGGCACTGATCACCTGGCTGATCAAGTACAGATCACGTGACTGAGCATGCACTGATCACGTGGCTATCATGCACTGATGACGTGACTGCGCATGCACTGATGACGTGGCTGATCAGGCACTGATCACATGGCTCATCATGCACTGATCACGTGTTTATCAGGCAATGATCAGTGACTGACAGGCGCTGATCATGGGACTGTGCACGCACTGATCACGTGGCTATCATGCACTGATCACGTGACAGCGCATGCACTGATGACGTGGCTGTTCGGGCACTGATCACGTGTTTATCAGGCAGTGATCAGTGACTGACAGGCGCTGATCAGGGGACTGTGCACGCACTGATCAGGTGGCTGATCAGGAACTGACCACCTGACTGCGCATGCAGTGATCACATGGCTGGTCGTTCACTGATCACGTGTTTATCATACGGTGATCACGTGACTGAGAGGCGCTGATCACGTGACTGTGCCGTCAGTGATCACGTGGCTGAGCAGGCACTGATATCGTGACTGAGCATGCACTGATCATGTGCCGGGAGCCGGGGAGGCATTCCACTCTGGACAAAGGTCATGAGGAAGGAGGCTCGGCATACGCAAATGCGGGATCGAGCCTCAGGAGTCCACCCGGATATTCTCGAGCATCTCCCCCCCAAAAAAACCAGAGTCTGCCTACTGTATTGCTTTGTGCTCTCACCTCTGATTTCACTGGGGGCTGTCCCCCACCACCATCTCGCTCTCTCTGTCAAAGAGTTAACTTACAGCTCCAATTCATAAAGTTCCTTGTCATTCTTCCCTTTAACTTCCAGCTGAGTCTCCATCTGGAGCGCGGAACCCACCACGCTCACTAATTATGCCTGGGCTGCTAAGACCCACTCGAGAAGGTGTCTAGGGTGAGGCACCTTTCGCTATTCGAGAGGGCGCCTGGGGCCTACGTAAGTGGTGCAAACTTCTTGTCTTGAAGTTTGATTGGTCTTCCGCGTAAACCAAGCTACTCAGTCTCTTTTCTCCACCGAATTTTCCTACTGAGCTCTCCTCATACTATTATTCTTGACATCTCTGATTAGCATATAAATAGTCGCCTAGGCCATCTCTCCTTCGAGTACCCTGGACCAGTTGGGGCTGGTCCCCGGCAGGTGGCGACCGAACAGGGACCTCAGGAGGCGATACTCAAAGAGCTGAGCAGACACGAACCACGCAATCAGCAGGCAATAAGCATGGAGCTCAGCAGTGACGAATCATGCTGCTCAACTGGCAATAATCAAGCACGTGACCAGGCAGGAATCACGCAGCTCAGCTGGCAATTGTCAAGCAGATGAGCCGACAGGAATCACGCAGCTCAGATGGCAATTGTCATGCAGATGAGCCGGCAGGAATCAGGCAGCTCAGCAGGCCCTGATCACGTGATTCTGCAGGCACTGATCACCTGGCTGATCAAGTCCAGATCACGTGACTGAGCATGCACTGATCACGTGGCTATCATGCACTGATGACGTGACTGCGCATGCACTGATGACGTGGCTGATCAGGCACTGATCACATGGCTCATCATGCACTGATCACGTGTTTATCAGGCAATGATCAGTGACTGACAGGCGCTGATCATGGGACTGTGCACGCACTGATCACGTGGCTATCATGCACTGATCACGTGACTGCGCATGCACTGATGACGTGGCTGTTCGGGCACTGATCACGTGTTTATCAGGCAGTGATCAGTGACTGACAGGCGCTGATCAGGGGACTGTGCACGCACTGATCAGGTGGCTGATCAAGAACTGACCACCTGACTGCGCATGCAGTGATCACGTGGCTGGTCGTTCACTGATCACGTGTTTATCATACGGTGATCACGTGACTGAGAGGCGCTGATCACGTGACTGTGACGTCAGTGATCACGTGGCTGAGCAGGCACTGATATCGTGACTGAGCATGCACTGATCATGTGCCGGGAGCCGGGGAGGCATTCCACTCTGGACAAAGGTCATGAGGAAGGAGGCTCGGCATACGCAAATGCGGGATCGAGCCTCAGGAGTCCACCCGGATATTCTCGAGCATCTCCCCCAAAAAAACCAGAGTCTGCCTACTGTATTGCTTTGTGCTCTCACCTCTGATTTCACTGGGGGCTGTCCCCCACCACCATCTCGCTCTCTCTGTCAAAGAGTGAACTTACAGCTCCAATTCATAAAGTTCCTTGTCATTCTTCCCTTTAACTTCCAGCTGAGTCTCCATCTGGAGCGCGGAACCCACCACGCTCACTAATTATGCCTGGGCTGCTAAGACCCACTCGAGAAGGTGTCTAGGGTGAGGCACCTTTCGCTATTCAAGAGGGCGCCTGGGGCCTACGTAAGTGGTGCAAACTTCTTGTCTTGAAGTTTGATTGGTCTTCCGCGTAAACCAAGCTACTCAGTCTCTTTTCTCCACCGAATTTTCCTACTGAGCTCTCCTCATACTATTATTCTTGACATCTCTGATTAGCATATAAATAGTCGCCTAGGCCATCTCTCCTTCGAATACCCTGGATCAGTTGGGGCTGGTCCCCGGCAGGTGGCGACCGAACAGGGACCTCAGGAGGCTATACTCAAAGAGCTGAGCAGACACGAACCACGCAATCAGCAGGCAATAAGCATGGAGCTCAGCAGTGACGAATCATGCTGCTCAACTGGCAATAATCAAGCACGTGACCAGGCAGGAATCACGCAGCTCAGCTGGCAATTGTCAAGCAGATGAGCCGACAGGAATCACGCAGCTCAGATGGCAATTGTCATGCAGATGAGCCGGCAGGAATCACGCAGCTCAGCAGGCCCTGATCACGTGATTCTGCAGGCACTGATCACCTGGCTGATCAAGTCCAGATCACGTGACTGAGCATGCACTGATCACGTGGCTATCATGCACTGATGACGTGGCTGATCAGGCACTGATCACATGGCTCATCATGCACTGATCACGTGTTTATCAGGCAATGATCAGTGACTGACAGGCGCTGATCATGGGACTGTGCACGCACTGATCACGTGGCTATCATGCACTGATCACGTGACTGCGCATGCACTGATGACGTGGCTGTTCGGGCACTGATCACGTGTTTATCAGGCAGTGATCAGTGACTGACAGGCGCTGATCAGGGGACTGTGCACGCACTGATCAGGTGGCTGATCAGGAACTGACCACCTGACTGCGCATGCAGTGATCACGTGGCTGGTCGTTCACTGATCACGTGTTTATCATATGGTGATCACGTGACTGAGAGGCGCTGATCACGGGACTGTGCCGTCAGTGATCACGTGGCTGAGCAGGCCCTGATATCGTGACTGAGCATGCACTGATCATGTGCTGGGAGCCGGGGAGGCATTCCACTCTGGACAAAGGTCATGAGGAAGGAGGCTCGGCATACGCAAATGCGGGATCGAGCCTCAGGAGTCCACCCGGATATTCTCGAGCATCTCCCCCCAAAAAACCAGAGTCTGCCTACTGCATTGCTTTGTGCTCTCACCTCTGATTTCACTGGGGGCTGTCCCCCACCACCATCTCGCTCTCTCTGTCAAAGAGTTAACTTACAGCTCCAATTCATAAAGTTCCTTGTCATTCTTCCCTTTAACTTCCAGCTGAGTCTCCATCTGGAGCGCGGAACCCACCACGCTCACTAATTATGCCTGGGCTGCTAAGACCCACTCGAGAAGGTGTCTAGGGTGAGGCACCTTTCGCTATTCGAGAGGGCGCCTGCGGCCTACGTAAGTGGTGCAAACTTCTTGTCTTGAAGTTTGATTGGTCTTCCGCGTAAACCAAGCTACTCAGTCTCTTTTCTCCACCGAATTTTCCTACTGAGCTCTCCTCATACTATTATTCTTGACATCTCTGATTAGCATATAAATAGTCGCCTAGGCCATCTCTCCTTCGAATACCCTGGATCAGTTGGGGCTGGTCCCCGGCAGGTGGCGACCGAACAGGGACCTCAGGAGGCGATCCTCAAAGAGCTGAGCAGACACGAACCACGCAATCAGCAGGCAATAAGCATGGAGCTCAGCATTGACGAATCATGCTGCTCAACTGGCAATAATCAAGCACGTGACCAGGCAGGAATCACGCAGCTCAGCTGGCAATTGTCAAGCAGATGAGCCAACAGGAATCACGCAGCTCAGATGGCAATTGTCATGCAGATGAGCCGGCAGGAATCACGCAGCTCAGCAGGCCCTGATCACGTGACTCTGCAGGCACTGATCACCTGGCTGATCAAGTACAGATCACGTGACTGAGCATGCACTGATCACGTGGCTATCATGCACTGATGACGTGACTGCGCATGCACTGATGACGTGGCTGATCAGGCACTGATCACATGGCTCATCATGCACTGATCACGTGTTTATCAGGCAATGATCAGTGACTGACAGGCGCTGATCATGGGACTGTGCACGCACTGATCCCGTGGCTATCATGCACTGATCACGTGACTGCGCATGCACTGATGACGTGGCTGTTCGGGCACTGATCACGTGTTTATCAGGCAATGATCAGTGACTGACAGGCGCTGATCATGGGACTGTGCACGCACTGATCACGTGGCTATCATGCACTGATCACGTGACTGCGCATGCACTGATGACGTGGCTGTTCGGGCACTGATCACGTGTTTATCAGGCAGTGATCAGTGACTGACAGGCGCTGATCAGGGACTGTGCACGCACTGATCAGGTGGCTGATCAGGAACTGACCACCTGACTGCGCATGCAGTGATCACGTGGCTGGTCGTTCACTGATCACGTGTTTATCATACGGTGATCACGGGACTGAGAGGCGCTGATCACGTGACTGTGCCGTCAGTGATCACGTGGCTGAGCAGGCACTGATATCGTGACTGAGCATGCACTGATCATGTGCCGGGAGCCGGGGAGGCATTCCACTCTGGACAAAGGTCATGAGGAAGGAGGCTCGGCATACGCAAATGCGGGATCGAGCCTCAGGACTCCACCCGGATGTTCTCGAGCATCTCCCCCCTAAAAAAAAACCAGAGTCTGCCTACTGTATTGCTTTGTGCTCTCACCTCTGATTTCACTGGGGGCTGTCCCCCACCACCATCTCGCTCTCTCTGTCAAAGAGTTAACTTTCAGCTCCAATTCATAAAGTTCCTTGTCATTCTTCCCTTTAACTTCCAGCTGAGTCTCCATCTGAAGCGCGGAACCCACCACGCTCACTAATTATGCCTGGGCTGCTAAGACCCACTCGAGAAGGTGTCTAGGGTGAGGCACCTTTCGCTATTCGAGAGGGCGTCTGCGGCCTACGTATGTGGTGCAAACTTCTTGTCTTGAAGTTTGATTGGTCTTCCGCGTAAACCAAGCTACTCAGTCTCTTTTCTCCACCGAATTTTCCTACTGAGCTCTCCTCATACTATTATTCTTGACATCTCTGATTAGCATATAAATAGTCGCCTAGGCCATCTCTCCTTCGAATACCCTGGATCAGTTGGGGCTGGTCCCCGGCAGGTGGCGACCGAACAGGGACCTCAGGAGGCAATACTCAAAGAGCTGAGCAGACACGAACCACGCAATCAGCAGGCAATAAGCATGGAGCTCAGCAGTGACGAATCATGCTGCTCAACTGGCAATAATCAAGCACGTGACCAGGCAGGAATCACGCAGCTCAGCTGGCAATTGTCAAGCAGATGAGCCGACAGGAATCACGCAGCTCAGATGGCAATTGTCATGCAGATGAGCCGGCAGGAATCACGCAGCTCAGCAGGCCCTGATCACGTGACTCTGCAGGCACTGATCACGTGGCTGATCAAGTACAGATCACGTGACTGAGCATGCACTGATCACGTGGCTATCATGCACTGATGACGTGACTGCGCATGCACTGATGACGTGGCTGATCAGGCACTGATCACATGGCTCATCATGCACTGATCACGTGTTTATCAGGCAATGATCAGTGACTGACAGGCGCTGATCATGGGACTGTGCACGCACTGATCACGTGGCTATCATGCACTGATCACGTGACTGCGCATGCACTGATGACGTGGCTGTTCGGGCACTGATCACGTGTTTATCAGGCAGTGATCAGTGACTGACAGGCGCTGATCAGGGGACTGTGCACGCACTGATCAGGTGGCTGATCAGGAACTGACCACCTGACTGCGCATGCAGTGATCACGTGGCTGGTCGTTCACTGATCACGTGTTTATCATACGGTGATCACGTGACTGAGAGGCGCTGATCACGTGACTGTGCCGTCAGTGATCACGTGGCTGAGCAGGCACTGATATCGTGACTGAGCATGCACTGATCATGTGCCGGGAGCCGGGGAGGCATTCCACTCTGGACAAAGGTCATGAGGAAGGAGGCTCGGCATACGCAAATGCGGGATCGAGCCTCAGGAGTCCACCCGGATATTCTCGAGCATCTCCCCCAAAAAAACCAGAGTCTGCCTACTGTATTGCTTTGTGCTCTCACCTCTGATTTCACTGGGGGCTGTCCCCCACCACCATCTCGCTCTCTCTGTCAAAGAGTTAACTTACAGCTCCAATTCATAAAGTTCCTTGTCATTCTTCCCTTTAACTTCCAGCTGAGTCTCCATCTGGAGCGCGGAACCCACCACGCTTACTAATTATGCCTGGGCTGCTAAGACCCACTCGAGAAGGTGTCTAGGGTGAGGCACCTTTCGCTATTCGAGAGGGCGCCTGCGGCCTACGTAAGTGGTGCAAACTTCTTGTCTTGAAGTTTGATTGGTCTTCCGCGTAAACCAAGCTACTCAGTCTCTTTTCTCCACCGAATTTTCCTACTGAGCTCTCCTCATACTATTATTCTTGACATCTCTGATTAGCATATAAATAGTCGCCTAGGCCATCTCTCCTTCGAATACCCTGGATCAGTTGGGGCTGGTCCCCGGCAGGTGGCGACCGAACAGGGACCTCAGGAGGCAATACTCAAAGAGCTGAGCAGACACGAACCACGCAATCAGCAGGCAATAAGCATGGAGCTCAGCAGTGACGAATCATGCTGCTCAACTGGCAATAATCAAGCACGTGACCAGGCAGGAATCACGCAGCTCAGCTGGCAATTGTCAAGCAGATGAGCCGACAGGAATCACGCAGCTCAGATGGCAATTGTCATGCAGATGAGCCGGCAGGAATCACGCAGCTCAGCAGGCCCTGATCACGTGACTCTGCAGGCACTGATCACGTGGCTGATCAAGTCCAGATCACGTGACTGAGCATGCACTGATCACGTGGCTATCATGCACTGATGACGTGACTGCGCATGCACTGATGACGTGGCTGATCAGGCACTGATCACATGGCTCATCATGCACTGATCACGTGTTTATCAGGCAATGATCAGTGACTGACAGGCGCTGATCATGGGACTGTGCACGCACTGATCACGTGGCTATCATGCACTGATCACGTGACTGCGCATGCACTGATGACGTGGCTGTTCGGGCACTGATCACGTGTTTATCAGGCAGTGATCAGTGACTGACAGGCGCTGATCAGGGGACTGTGCACGCACTGATCAGGTGGCTGATCAGGAACTGACCACCTGACTGCGCATGCAGTGATCACGTGGCTGGTCGTTCACTGATCACGTGTTTATCATACGGTGATCACGTGACTGAGAGGCGCTGATCACGTGACTGTGCCGTCAGTGATCACGTGGCTGAGCAGGCACTGATATCGTGACTGAGCATGCACTGATCATGTGCCGGGAGCCGGGGAGGCATTCCACTCTGGACAAAGGTCATGAGGAAGGAGGCTCGGCATACGCAAATGCGGGATCGAGCCTCAGGAGTCCACCCGGATATTCTCGAGCATCTCCCCCCAAAAAAACCAGAGTCTGCCTACTGTATTGCTTTGTGCTCTCACCTCTGATTTCACTGGGGGCTGTCCCCCACCACCATCTCGCTCTCTCTGTCAAAGAGTTAACTTACAGCTCCAATTCATAAAGTTCCTTGTCATTCTTCCCTTTAACTTCCAGCTGAGTCTCCATCTGGAGCGCGGAACCCACCACGCTTACTAATTATGCCTGGGCTGCTAAGACCCACTCGAGAAGGTGTCTAGGGTGAGGCACCTTTCGCTATTCGAGAGGGCGCCTGCGGCCTACGTAAGTGGTGCAAACTTCTTGTCTTGAAGTTTGATTGGTCTTCCGCGTAAACCAAGCTACTCAGTCTCTTTTCTCCACCGAATTTTCCTACTGAGCTCTCCTCATACTATTATTCTTGACATCTCTGATTAGCATATAAATAGTCGCCTAGGCCATCTCTCCTTCGAATACCCTGGATCAGTTGGGGCTGGTCCCCGGCAGGTGGCGACCGAACAGGGACCTCAGGAGGCAATACTCAAAGAGCTGAGCAGACACGAACCACGCAATCAGCAGGCAATAAGCATGGAGCTCAGCAGTGACGAATCATGCTGCTCAACTGGCAATAATCAAGCACGTGACCAGGCAGGAATCACGCAGCTCAGCTGGCAATTGTCAAGCAGATGAGCCGACAGGAATCACGCAGCTCAGATGGCAATTGTCATGCAGATGAGCCGGCAGGAATCACGCAGCTCAGCAGGCCCTGATCACGTGACTCTGCAGGCACTGATCACGTGGCTGATCAAGTCCAGATCACGTGACTGAGCATGCACTGATCACGTGGCTATCATGCACTGATGACGTGACTGCGCATGCACTGATGACGTGGCTGATCAGGCACTGATCACATGGCTCATCATGCACTGATCACGTGTTTATCAGGCAATGATCAGTGACTGACAGGCGCTGATCATGGGACTGTGCACGCACTGATCACGTGGCTATCATGCACTGATCACGTGACTGCGCATGCACTGATGACGTGGCTGTTCGGGCACTGATCACGTGTTTATCAGGCAGTGATCAGTGACTGACAGGCGCTGATCAGGGGACTGTGCACGCACTGATCAGGTGGCTGATCAGGAACTGACCACCTGACTGCGCATGCAGTGATCACGTGGCTGGTCGTTCACTGATCACGTGTTTATCATACGGTGATCACGTGACTGAGAGGCGCTGATCACGTGACTGTGCCGTCAGTGATCACGTGGCTGAGCAGGCACTGATATCGTGACTGAGCATGCACTGATCATGTGCCGGGAGCCGGGGAGGCATTCCACTCTGGACAAAGGTCATGAGGAAGGAGGCTCGGCATACGCAAATGCGGGATCGAGCCTCAGGAGTCCACCCGGATATTCTCGAGCATCTCCCCCAAAAAAACCAGAGTCTGCCTACTGTATTGCTTTGTGCTCTCACCTCTGATTTCACTGGGGGCTGTCCCCCACCACCATCTCGCTCTCTCTGTCAAAGAGTTAACTTACAGCTCCAATTCATAAAGTTCCTTGTCATTCTTCCCTTTAACTTCCAGCTGAGTCTCCATCTGGAGCGCGGAACCCACCACGCTTACTAATTATGCCTGGGCTGCTAAGACCCACTCGAGAAGGTGTCTAGGGTGAGGCACCTTTCGCTATTCGAGAGGGCGCCTGCGGCCTACGTAAGTGGTGCAAACTTCTTGTCTTGAAGTTTGATTGGTCTTCCGCGTAAACCAAGCTACTCAGTCTCTTTTCTCCACCGAATTTTCCTACTGAGCTCTCCTCATACTATTATTCTTGACATCTCTGATTAGCATATAAATAGTCGCCTAGGCCATCTCTCCTTCGAATACCCTGGATCAGTTGGGGCTGGTCCCCGGCAGGTGGCGACCGAACAGGGACCTCAGGAGGCAATACTCAAAGAGCTGAGCAGACACGAACCACGCAATCAGCAGGCAATAAGCATGGAGCTCAGCAGTGACGAATCATGCTGCTCAACTGGCAATAATCAAGCACGTGACCAGGCAGGAATCACGCAGCTCAGCTGGCAATTGTCAAGCAGATGAGCCGACAGGAATCACGCAGCTCAGATGGCAATTGTCATGCAGATGAGCCGGCAGGAATCACGCAGCTCAGCAGGCCCTGATCACGTGACTCTGCAGGCACTGATCACGTGGCTGATCAAGTCCAGATCACGTGACTGAGCATGCACTGATCACGTGGCTATCATGCACTGATGACGTGACTGCGCATGCACTGATGACGTGGCTGATCAGGCACTGATCACATGGCTCATCATGCACTGATCACGTGTTTATCAGGCAATGATCAGTGACTGACAGGCGCTGATCATGGGACTGTGCACGCACTGATCACGTGGCTATCATGCACTGATCACGTGACTGCGCATGCACTGATGACGTGGCTGTTCGGGCACTGATCACGTGTTTATCAGGCAGTGATCAGTGACTGACAGGCGCTGATCAGGGGACTGTGCACGCACTGATCAGGTGGCTGATCAGGAACTGACCACCTGACTGCGCATGCAGTGATCACGTGGCTGGTCGTTCACTGATCACGTGTTTATCATACGGTGATCACGTGACTGAGAGGCGCTGATCACGTGACTGTGCCGTCAGTGATCACGTGGCTGAGCAGGCACTGATATCGTGACTGAGCATGCACTGATCATGTGCCGGGAGCCGGGGAGGCATTCCACTCTGGACAAAGGTCATGAGGAAGGAGGCTCGGCATACGCAAATGCGGGATCGAGCCTCAGGAGTCCACCCGGATATTCTCGAGCATCTCCCCCAAAAAACCCAGAGTCTGCCTACTGTATTGCTTTGTGCTCTCACCTCTGATTTCACTGGGGGCTGTCCCCCACCACCATCTCGCTCTCTCTGTCAAAGAGTTAACTTACAGCTCCAATTCATAAAGTTCCTTGTCATTCTTCCCTTTAACTTCCAGCTGAGTCTCCATCTGGAGCGCGGAACCCACCACGCTTACTAATTATGCCTGGGCTGCTAAGACCCACTCGAGAAGGTGTCTAGGGTGAGGCACCTTTCGCTATTCGAGAGGGCGCCTGCGGCCTACGTAAGTGGTGCAAACTTCTTGTCTTGAAGTTTGATTGGTCTTCCGCGTAAACCAAGCTACTCAGTCTCTTTTCTCCACCGAATTTTCCTACTGAGCTCTCCTCATACTATTATTCTTGACATCTCTGATTAGCATATAAATAGTCGCCTAGGCCATCTCTCCTTCGAATACCCTGGATCAGTTGGGGCTGGTCCCCGGCAGGTGGCGACCGAACAGGGACCTCAGGAGGCAATACTCAAAGAGCTGAGCAGACACGAACCACGCAATCAGCAGGCAATAAGCATGGAGCTCAGCAGTGACGAATCATGCTGCTCAACTGGCAATAATCAAGCACGTGACCAGGCAGGAATCACGCAGCTCAGCTGGCAATTGTCAAGCAGATGAGCCGACAGGAATCACGCAGCTCAGATGGCAATTGTCATGCAGATGAGCCGGCAGGAATCACGCAGCTCAGCAGGCCCTGATCACGTGACTCTGCAGGCACTGATCACGTGGCTGATCAAGTACAGATCACGTGACTGAGCATGCACTGATCACGTGGCTATCATGCACTGATGACGTGACTGCGCATGCACTGATGACGTGGCTGATCAGGCACTGATCACATGGCTCATCATGCACTGATCACGTGTTTATCAGGCAATGATCAGTGACTGACAGGCGCTGATCATGGGACTGTGCACGCACTGATCACGTGGCTATCATGCACTGATCACGTGACTGCGCATGCACTGATGACGTGGCTGTTCGGGCACTGATCACGTGTTTATCAGGCAGTGATCAGTGACTGACAGGCGCTGATCAGGGGACTGTGCACGCACTGATCAGGTGGCTGATCAGGAACTGACCACCTGACTGCGCATGCAGTGATCACGTGGCTGGTCGTTCACTGATCACGTGTTTATCATACGGTGATCACGTGACTGAGAGGCGCTGATCACGTGACTGTGCCGTCAGTGATCACGTGGCTGAGCAGGCACTGATATCGTGACTGAGCATGCACTGATCATGTGCCGGGAGCCGGGGAGGCATTCCACTCTGGACAAAGGTCATGAGGAAGGAGGCTCGGCATACGCAAATGCGGGATCGAGCCTCAGGAGTCCACCCGGATATTCTCGAGCATCTCCCCCAAAAAAACCAGAGTCTGCCTACTGTATTGCTTTGTGCTCTCACCTCTGATTTCACTGGGGGCTGTCCCCCACCACCATCTCGCTCTCTCTGTCAAAGAGTTAACTTACAGCTCCAATTCATAAAGTTCCTTGTCATTCTTCCCTTTAACTTCCAGCTGAGTCTCCATCTGGAGCGCGGAACCCACCACGCTCACTAATTATGCCTGGGCTGCTAAGACCCACTCGAGAAGGTGTCTAGGGTGAGGCACCTTTCGCTATTCGAGAGGGCGCCTGCGGCCTACGTAAGTGGTGCAAACTTCTTGTCTTGAAGTTTGATTGGTCTTCCGCGTAAACCAAGCTACTCAGTCTCTTTTCTCCACCGAATTTTCCTACTGAGCTCTCCTCATACTATTATTCTTGACATCTCTGATTAGCATATAAATAGTCGCCTAGGCCATCTCTCCTTCGAATACCCTGGATCAGTTGGGGCTGGTCCCCGGCAGGTGGCGACCGAACAGGGACCTCAGGAGGCAATACTCAAAGAGCTGAGCAGACACGAACCACGCAATCAGCAGGCAATAAGCATGGAGCTCAGCAGTGACGAATCATGCTGCTCAACTGGCAATAATCAAGCACGTGACCAGGCAGGAATCACGCAGCTCAGCTGGCAATTGTCATGCAGATGAGCCGGCAGGAATCACGCAGCTCAGCAGGCCCTGATCACGTGACTCTGCAGGCACTGATCACGTGGCTGATCAAGTCCAGATCACGTGACTGAGCATGCACTGATCACGTGGCTATCATGCACTGATGACGTGGCTGATCAGGCACTGATCACATGGCTCATCATGCACTGATCACGTGTTTATCAGGCAATGATCAGTGACTGACAGGCGCTGATCATGGGACTGTGCACGCACTGATCACGTGGCTATCATGCACTGATCACGTGACTGCGCATGCACTGATGACGTGGCTGTTCGGGCACTGATCACGTGTTTATCAGGCAGTGATCAGTGACTGACAGGCGCTGATCAGGGGACTGTGCACGCACTGATCAGGTGGCTGATCAGGAACTGACCACCTGACTGCGCATGCAGTGATCACGTGGCTGGTCGTTCACTGATCACGTGTTTATCATACGGTGATCACGTGACTGAGAGGCGCTGATCACGTGACTGTGCCGTCAGTGATCACGTGGCTGAGCAGGCACTGATATCGTGACTGAGCATGCACTGATCATGTGCCGGGAGCCGGGGAGGCATTCCACTCTGGACAAAGGTCATGAGGAAGGAGGCTCGGCATACGCAAATGCGGGATCGAGCCTCAGGAGTCCACCCGGATATTCTCGAGCATCTCCCCCAAAAAAACCAGAGTCTGCCTACTGTATTGCTTTGTGCTCTCACCTCTGATTTCACTGGGGGCTGTCCCCCACCACCATCTCGCTCTCTCTGTCAAAGAGTTAACTTACAGCTCCAATTCATAAAGTTCCTTGTCATTCTTCCCTTTAACTTCCAGCTGAGTCTCCATCTGGAGCGCGGAACCCACCACGCTCACTAATTATGCCTGGGCTGCTAAGACCCACTCGAGAAGGTGTCTAGGGTGAGGCACCTTTCGCTATTCGAGAGGGCGCCTGCGGCCTACGTAAGTGGTGCAAACTTCTTGTCTTGAAGTTTGATTGGTCTTCCGCGTAAACCAAGCTACTCAGTCTCTTTTCTCCACCGAATTTTCCTACTGAGCTCTCCTCATACTATTATTCTTGACATCTCTGATTAGCATATAAATAGTCGCCTAGGCCATCTCTCCTTCGAATACCCTGGATCAGTTGGGGCTGGTCCCCGGCAGGTGGCGACCGAACAGGGACCTCAGGAGGCAATACTCAAAGAGCTGAGCAGACACGAACCACGCAATCAGCAGGCAATAAGCATGGAGCTCAGCAGTGACGAATCATGCTGCTCAACTGGCAATAATCAAGCACGTGACCAGGCAGGAATCACGCAGCTCAGCTGGCAATTGTCAAGCAGATGAGCCGACAGGAATCACGCAGCTCAGATGGCAATTGTCATGCAGATGAGCCGGCAGGAATCACGCAGCTCAGCAGGCCCTGATCACGTGACTCTGCAGGCACTGATCACGTGGCTGATCAAGTACAGATCACGTGACTGAGCATGCACTGATCACGTGGCTATCATGCACTGATGACGTGACTGCGCATGCACTGATGACGTGGCTGATCAGGCACTGATCACATGGCTCATCATGCACTGATCACGTGTTTATCAGGCAATGATCAGTGACTGACAGGCGCTGATCATGGGACTGTGCACGCACTGATCACGTGGCTATCATGCACTGATCACGTGACTGCGCATGCACTGATGACGTGGCTGTTCGGGCACTGATCACGTGTTTATCAGGCAGTGATCAGTGACTGACAGGCGCTGATCAGGGGACTGTGCACGCACTGATCAGGTGGCTGATCAGGAACTGACCACCTGACTGCGCATGCAGTGATCACGTGGCTGGTCGTTCACTGATCACGTGTTTATCATACGGTGATCACGTGACTGAGAGGCGCTGATCACGTGACTGTGCCGTCAGTGATCACGTGGCTGAGCATGCACTGATATCGTGACTGAGCATGCACTGATCATGTGCCGGGAGCCGGGGAGGCATTCCACTCTGGACAAAGGTCATGAGGAAGGAGGCTCGGCATACGCAAATGCGGGATCGAGCCTCAGGAGTCCACCCGGATATTCTCGAGCATCTCCCCCCAAAAAACCCAGAGTCTGCCTACTGTATTGCTTTGTGCTCTCACCTCTGATTTCACTGGGGGCTGTCCCCCACCACCATCTCGCTCTCTCTGTCAAAGAGTTAACTTACAGCTCCAATTCATAAAGTTCCTTGTCATTCTTCCCTTTAACTTCCAGCTGAGTCTCCATCTGGAGCGCGGAACCCACCACGCTCACTAATTATGCCTGGGCTGCTAAGACCCACTCGAGAAGGTGTCTAGGGTGAGGCACCTTTCGCTATTCGAGAGGGCGCCTGCGGCCTACGTAAGTGGTGCAAACTTCTTGTCTTGAAGTTTGATTGGTCTTCCGCGTAAACCAAGCTACTCAGTCTCTTTTCTCCACCGAATTTTCCTACTGAGCTCTCCTCATACTATTATTCTTGACATCTCTGATTAGCATATAAATAGTCGCCTAGGCCATCTCTCCTTCGAATACCCTGGATCAGTTGGGGCTGGTCCCCGGCAGGTGGCGACCGAACAGGGACCTCAGGAGGCAATACTCAAAGAGCTGAGCAGACACGAACCACGCAATCAGCAGGCAATAAGCATGGAGCTCAGCAGTGACGAATCATGCTGCTCAACTGGCAATAATCAAGCACGTGACCAGGCAGGAATCACGCAGCTCAGCTGGCAATTGTCAAGCAGATGAGCCGACAGGAATCACGCAGCTCAGATGGCAATTGTCATGCAGATGAGCCGGCAGGAATCACGCAGCTCAGCAGGCCCTGATCACGTGACTCTGCAGGCACTGATCACGTGGCTGATCAAGTACAGATCACGTGACTGAGCATGCACTGATCACGTGGCTATCATGCACTGATGACGTGACTGCGCATGCACTGATGACGTGGCTGATCAGGCACTGATCACATGGCTCATCATGCACTGATCACGTGTTTATCAGGCAATGATCAGTGACTGACAGGCGCTGATCATGGGACTGTGCACGCACTGATCACGTGGCTATCATGCACTGATCACGTGACTGCGCATGCACTGATGACGTGGCTGTTCGGGCACTGATCACGTGTTTATCAGGCAGTGATCAGTGACTGACAGGCGCTGATCAGGGGACTGTGCACGCACTGATCAGGTGGCTGATCAGGAACTGACCACCTGACTGCGCATGCAGTGATCACGTGGCTGGTCGTTCACTGATCACGTGTTTATCATACGGTGATCACGTGACTGAGAGGCGCTGATCACGTGACTGTGCCGTCAGTGATCACGTGGCTGAGCAGGCACTGATATCGTGACTGAGCATGCACTGATCATGTGCCGGGAGCCGGGGAGGCATTCCACTCTGGACAAAGGTCATGAGGAAGGAGGCTCGGCATACGCAAATGCGGGATCGAGCCTCAGGAGTCCACCCGGATATTCTCGAGCATCTCCCCCCAAAAAAACCAGAGTCTGCCTACTGTATTGCTTTGTGCTCTCACCTCTGATTTCACTGGGGGCTGTCCCCCACCACCATCTCGCTCTCTCTGTCAAAGAGTTAACTTACAGCTCCAATTCATAAAGTTCCTTGTCATTCTTCCCTTTAACTTCCAGCTGAGTCTCCATCTGGAGCGCGGAACCCACCACGCTCACTAATTATGCCTGGGCTGCTAAGACCCACTCGAGAAGGTGTCTAGGGTGAGGCACCTTTCGCTATTCGAGAGGGCGCCTGCGGCCTACGTAAGTGGTGCAAACTTCTTGTCTTGAAGTTTGATTGGTCTTCCGCGTAAACCAAGCTACTCAGTCTCTTTTCTCCACCGAATTTTCCTACTGAGCTCTCCTCATACTATTATTCTTGACATCTCTGATTAGCATATAAATAGTCGCCTAGGCCATCTCTCCTTCGAATACCCTGGATCAGTTGGGGCTGGTCCCCGGCAGGTGGCGACCGAACAGGGACCTCAGGAGGCAATACTCAAAGAGCTGAGCAGACACGAACCACGCAATCAGCAGGCAATAAGCATGGAGCTCAGCAGTGACGAATCATGCTGCTCAACTGGCAATAATCAAGCACGTGACCAGGCAGGAATCACGCAGCTCAGCTGGCAATTGTCAAGCAGATGAGCCGGCAGGAATCACGCAGCTCAGCAGGCACTGATCACGTGATGAGCAGGCACTGATCACGTGGCTGATCAGGCACTGATCACGTGACTGATCATGCACTGATCACGTGGCTGATCATGCACTGATCACGTGCTGATCATGCACTGATCACGTGGCTGATCATGCACTGATCACGTGACTGATCATGCACTGATCACGTGGCTGATCATGCACTGATCACGTGGCTGATCATGCACTGATCACGTGGCTGATCATGCACTGATCACGTGACTGATCATGCACTGATCACGTGGCTGATCATGCACTGATCACGTGGCTGATCATGCACTGATCACGTGCTGATCATGCACTGATCACGTGACTGATCATGCACTGATCACGTGGCTATCATGCACTGATCACGTGGCTGATCATGCACTGATCACGTAGCTACCATGCACTGATCACGTGACTGATCATGCACTGATCACGTGACTGATCATGCACTGATCACGTGGCTGATCATGCACTGATCACGTGACTGATCATGCACTGATCACGTGACTGATCATGCACTGATCACGTGGCTATCATGCACTGATCACGTGGCTGATCATGCACTGATCACGTGACTGATCATGCACTGATCACGTGACTGATCATGCACTGATCACGTGGCTATCATGCACTGATCACGTGGCTGATCATGCACTGATCACGTTCCTGGTCATGCACTGATCACGTGACTAATCATGCACTGATCACGTGGCTATCATGCACTGATCACGTGAATATCATGCACTGATCACGTGGCTGTCATGCACTGATCACGTGACTGATCATGCACTGATCACGTGACTGATCATGCACTGATCACGTGAATGATCATGCACTGATCACGTGGCTATCATGCACTGATCACGTGGCTGATCACACACTATCACGTGACTGATCATGCACTGATCACGTGGCTCTCATGCACTGATCACGTGATTGCGCATGCACTGATCACGTAATTGTCATGCACTGATCACGTGGCTATCATGCACTGATCACGTGGCTGATCATGCACTGATCACGTATCTATCATGCACTGATCACGTGGCTGATCATACACTGATCACGGGACTGATCATGCACTGATCACGGGCTATCATGCACTGATCACATGACTGATCATGCACTGATCACGTGGCTGATCATGCACTGATCACGTGACTGATCATGCACTGATCACGTGACTGATCATGCACTGATCACGTGACTGATCATGCACTGATCAGTGGCAATCATGCACTGATCACGTGGCTGATCATGCACTGATCACGTGACTGATCATGCACTGATCACTGGCTATCATGCACTGATCACGTGGCTGATCATGCACTGATCACGTGACTGATCATGCACTGATCACGTCTGATCATGCACTGATCACGTGACTGATCATGCACTGATCACGTGGCTGATCATGCACTGATCACGTGACTGATCATGCACTGATCACGTGGCTATCATGCACTGATCACGTGGCTGATCATGCACTGATCACGTAGCTATCATGCACTGATCACGTGACTGATCATGCACTGATCACGTAACTGATCATGCACTGATCACGTGACTGATCATGCACTGATCACGTGACTGATCATGCACTGATCACGTGACTGATCATGCACTGATCACGTGGCTATCATGCACTGATCACGTGGCTGATCATGCACTGATCACGTGGCTATCATGCTGATCACGTGACTATCATGCACTGATCACGTGGCTGATCATGCACTGATCACGTGGCTATCATGCACTGATCACGTGACTGATCATGCACTGATCACGTGATTGATCATGCACTGATCACGTGGCTGATCATGCACTGATCACGTGGCTGATCATGCACTGATCACGTGGCTATCATGCACTGATCACGTGGCTGATCATGCACTGATCACGTGGCTGATCATGCACTGATCACGTGACTGATCATGCACTGATCACGTGACTGATCATGCACTGATCACGTGGCTATCATGCACTGATCACGTGGCTATCATGCACTGATCACGTGACTGATCATGCACTGATCACGTGACTGATCATGCACTGATCACGTGGCTATCATGCACTGATCACGTGGCTGATCATGCACTGATCACGTGCCTGATCATGCACTGATCACATGACTGATCATGCACTGATCACGTGACTGATCATGCACTGATCACGTGGCTATCATGCACTACTCACGTGGCTGATCATGCAATGATCATGTAGCTACCATGTACGGTCACGTGACTGATCATACACCCATCAGGTGACTGATCATGCACTGATCACGTGGCTGATCATGCACTGATCACCTGCCTGATCATGCACTGATCACGTGACAAATCATGCACTGATCACATAGCTATCATGAACTGATCACTTGGCTGATCATGCACTGATCACGTGGCTGATCATGCACTGATACCGTGACTGAGCATGGACTGATCACATGACTATCATGTAGTGATCACGTGACTTAATGGCGCTGATCATGTGACTGATCATGCGCTGATCATGTTTGCTATCATACACTGATCATGTGCCTCTGGAGGCAATAAACAAAGAGCTGAGTAGGCACGAATCAAACAGTCAGCAGGCAATAATCATGGAACTCAGCTGTGAGGAATCATGCTGCTCAGCTGGCAATAATCAAGCAGCTGAGCAGGCAGGAATTACGCAGCACAGCTGGCAATTGTCAAGCAGATGACAGGCAGGAATCGTGCAGCTCAGCTGGCAATTGTCAAGCAGATGAGCAGACAGTAATCACGCAGCTCAGCAGGCCCTGATCACGTGACTGAGCATGCACTGTTCACGTGGCTGATCATACACTGATCACGTGATGATCATGCACTGATCACGTGGATATCATGCACTGATCACGTGGCTGATCATACACTGATCACGTAACTGATCATGCACTGATCACGTGGCTATCATGCACTGATCACGTGGCTGATCATGCACTGATCACGTGGCTGATCACACACTGTCACGTGACTATCATGCACTGATCACGTGGCTGATCATACACTGATCACGTAACTGATCATGCACACATCACGTGGCTATCATGCACTGATCACGTGGCTCGTCATGGAATGATCACGTAGCTACCATATACTGATCACGTGACTGATCATGCACTGATCACGTAAATGATCATGCACTGATCACGTGACTGATCATGCACTGATCACGTGACTGATCATGCACTGATCACGTGGCTATCATGCACTGCTCACGTGGCTGATCATGCAACGATCACGTAGCAACCATGTACTGGTCACGTGACTGATCATGCACTGATCACGTAATTGATCATGCACTGATCACGTGGCTCATCATGCACTGATCACGTGGCTGATCACACATGTATCACGTGACTGATCATGCACTGATCACGTGGCTATCATGCACTGATCACGTGACTGATCATGCACTGATCACGTGATTGATCATGCACTGATCACGTGGCTATCATGCACTGATCACGTGGCTGATCATGCACTGATCACGTAGCTACCATGCACTGTCACGTGACTGATCATGCACTGATCACGTGAATGATCATGCACTGATCACGTGGCTGATCATGCACTGATCACGTGGCTGATCACACATGATCACGTGACTGATCATGCACTGATCACGTGGCTGATCATGCACTGATCACGTGGCTATCATGCACTGATCACGTGGCTATCATGCACTGATCACGTGGCTGATCATGCACTGATCACGTAGCTATCATGCACTGATCACGTGACTGATCATGCACTGATCACGTGATTGATCATGCACTGATCACGTGGCTGATCATGCACTGATCACGTGGCTGATCATGCACTGATCACGTGACTGATCATGCACTGATCACGTGACTGATCATGCACTGATCACGTGGCTGATCATGCATTGATCATGTGACTGATCATGTGCTGATCATGTTTGGTGTCATACACTGATCATGTGCCTCTGGAGGCAATGAACAAAGAGCTGAGTAGGCACGAATCAGTCAGCAGGCAATAATCATGGAACTCAGCTGTGAGAAATCATGCTGCTCAGCTGGCAATAATCAAGCAGCTGAGCAGGCAGGAATTACGCAGCACAGCTGGCAATTGTCAAGCAGATGACAGGCAGGAATCGTGCAGCTCAGCTGGCAATTGTCAAGCAGATGAGCAGACAGTAATCACGCAGCTCAGCAGGCCCTGATCACGTGACTGAGCATGCACTGTTCACGTGGCTGATCATACACTGATCACGTGACTGATCATGCACTGATCACGTGGCTGATCATGCACTGATCACGTGGCTATCATGCACTGATCACGTGGCTGATCATGCACTGATCACGGGCTGATCATGCACTGATCACGGGCTATCATGCACTGATACATGACTGACATGCACTGATCACGTGGCTGATCATGCACTGATCACGTGGCTATCATGCACTGATCACGTGGCTGATCATGCACTGATCACGTAGCTATCATGCACTGATCACGTGACTGATCATGCACTGATCACGTGACTGATCATGCACTGATCACGTGGCTGATCATGCACTGATCACGTGACTGATCATGCACTGATCACGTGACTGATCATGCACTGATCACGTGGCTATCATGCACTGATCACGTGGCTGATCATGCACTGATCACGTGACTGATCATGCACTGATCACGTGGCTGATCATGCACTGATCACGTGACTGATCATGCACTGATCACGTGACTGATCATGCACTGATCACGTGGCTATCATGCACTGATCACGTGGCTGATCATGCATGATCACGCAGCTACCATGTACTGGTCACGTGACTGATCATGCACTGATCACGTAATTGATCATGCACTGATCACGTGGCTGATCATGCACTGATCACGTGACTGATCATGCACTGATCACGTGGCTATCATGCACTGATCACGTGACTGATCATGCACTGATCACGTGGCTGATCATGCACTGATCACGTGGCTGATCATGCATGATCACGCAACTACCATGCACTGATCACATGACTGATCATGCACTGATCACGTGACTGATCATGCACTGATCACGTGGCTGTCATGCACTATCACGTGGCTGATCATGCACTGATCACGTGGCTGATCATGCACTGATCACGTGGCTGATCATGCACTGATCACGTGACTGATCATGCACTGATCACGTGGCTGATCATGCACTGATCACGTGACTGATCATGCACTGATCACGTGGCTGATCATGCACTGATCACGTGGCTGATCATGCACTGATCACGTAGCTATCATGCACTGATCACGTGACTGATCATGCACTGATCACGTGGCTATCATGCACTGATCACGTGGCTGATCATGCACTGATCACGTAGCTATCATGTACTGATCACGTGACTGATCATGCACTGATCACGTAATTGATCATGCACTGATCACGTGGCTGATCATGCACTGATCACGTGACTGATCATGCACTGATCACGTGACTGATCATGCACTGATCACGTGGCTATCATGCACTGATCACGTGGCTGATCATGCACTGATCACGTGACTGATCATGCACTGATCACGTGACTGATCATGCACTGATCACGTGGCTATCATGCACTGATCACGTGGCTGATCATGCACTGATCACGTGACTGATCATGCACTGATCACGTGACTGATCATGCACTGATCACGTGGCTATCATGCACTGATCACGTGACTATCATGCACTGATCACGTGGCTGATCATGCACTGATCACGTGACTGATCATGCACTGATCACGTGACTGATCATGCACTGATCACGTGACTGATCATGCACTGATCACGTGGCTATCATGCACTGATCACGTGGCTGATCACACACTGATCACGTGACTGATCATGCACTGATCACGTGGCTATCATGCACTGATCACGTGACTGATCATGCACTGATCACGTGACTGTCATGCACTGATCACGTGGCTATCATGCACTGATCACGTGGCTGATCATGCACTGATCACGTGGCTATCATGCACTGATCACGTGGCTGATCATGCACTGATCACGGGACTGATCATGCACTGATCACGGGCTATCATGCACTGATCACGTGACTGATCATGCACTGATCACGTGGCTGATCATGCACTGATCACGTGACTGATCATGCACTGATCACGTGACTGATCATGCACTGATCACGTGACTGATCATGCACTGATCAGTGGCAATCATGCACTGATCACGTGGCTGATCATGCACTGATCACGTGACTGATCATGCACTGATCACTGGCTATCATGCACTGATCACGTGGCTGATCATGCACTGATCACGTGACTGATCATGCACTGATCACGTCTGATCATGCACTGATCACGTGACTGATCATGCACTGATCACGTGGATGATCATGCACTGATCACGTGACTGATCATGCACTGATCACGTGGCTATCATGCACTGCTCACGTGGCTGATCATGCACTGATCACGTAGCTACCATGCACTGGTCACGTGACTGATCATGCACTGATCACGTAATTGATCATGCACTGATCACGTGACTGATCATGCACTGATCACGTGACTGATCATGCACTGATCACGTGACTGATCATGCACTGATCACGTGGCTATCATGCACTGATCACGTGGCTGATCATGCACTGATCACGTGCTATCATGCTGATCACGTGACTGATCATGCACTGATCACGTGGCTGATCATGCACTGATCACGTGGCTATCATGCACTGATCACGTGACTGATCATGCACTGATCACGTGACTGATCATGCACTGATCACGTGGCTGATCATGCACTGATCACGTGGCTGATCATGCACTGATCACGTGGCTATCATGCACTGATCACGTGGCTGATCATGCACTGATCACGTGGCTGATCATGCACTGATCACGTGACTGATCATGCACTGATCACGTGACTGATCATGCACTGATCACGTGGCTATCATGCACTGATCACGTGGCTGATCATGCACTGATCACGTGACTGATCATGCACTGATCACGTGACTGATCATGCACTGATCACGTGGCTATCATGCACTGATCACGTGGCTGATCATGCACTGATCACGTGCCTGATCATGCACTGATCACATGACTGATCATGCACTGATCACGTGACTGATCATGCACTGATCACGTGGCTATCATGCACTACTCACGTGGCTGATCATGCAATGATCATGTAGCTACCATGTACAGGTCACGTGACTGATCATACACCCATCAGGTGACTGATCATGCACTGATCACGTGGCTGATCATGCACTGATCACCTGACTGATCATGCACTGATCACGTGACAAATCATGCACTGATCACATAGCTATCATGAACTGATCACTTGGCTGATCATGCACTGATCACGTGGCTGATCATGCACTGATACCGTGACTGAGCATGGACTGATCACATGACTATCATGTAGTGATCACGTGACTTAATGGCGCTGATCATGTGACTGATCATGCGCTGATCATGTTTGCTATCATACACTGATCATGTGCCTCTGGAGGCAATAAACAAAGAGCTGAGTAGGCACGAATCAAACAGTCAGCAGGCAATAATCATGGAACTCAGCTGTGAGGAATCATGCTGCTCAGCTGGCAATAATCAAGCAGCTGAGCAGGCAGGAATTACGCAGCACAGCTGGCAATTGTCAAGCAGATGACAGGCAGGAATCGTGCAGCTCAGCTGGCAATTGTCAAGCAGATGAGCAGACAGTAATCACGCAGCTCAGCAGGCCCTGATCACGTGACTGAGCATGCACTGTTCACGTGGCTGATCATACACTGATCACGTGATGATCATGCACTGATCACTTGGATATCATGCACTGATCACGTGGCTGATCATACACTGTTCACGTGTCTGACCATGCACTGATCACGTGGCTGATCATACACTGCTCACGTAACTGATCATGCACTGATCACGTGGCTATCATGCACTGATCACGTGGCTGAACATGCACTGTTCACGTGGCTGATCACACACCTGTCACGTGACTATCATGCACTGATCACGTGGCTGATCATACACTGCTCACGTAACTGATCATGCACACATCACGTGGCTATCATGCACTGCTCACGTGGCTCGTCATGGAATGATCACGTAGCTACCATATACTGATCACGTGACTGATCATGCACTGATCACGTAAATGATCATGCACTGTTCACGTGACTGATCATGTACTGATCACGTGACTGATCATGCACTGATCACGTGGCTATCATGCACTGCTCACGTGGCTGATCATGCAACGATCACGTAGCAACCATGTACTGGTCACGTGACTGATCATGCACTGATCACGTAATTGATCATGCACTGATCACGTGGCTCATCATGCACTGATCACGTGGCTGATCACACATGTATCACGTGACTGATCATGCACTGATCACGTGGCTATCATGCACTGATCACGTGACTGATCATGCACTGATCACGTGATTGATCATGCACTGATCACGTGGCTATCATGCACTGATCACGTGGCTGATCATGCACTGATCACGTAGCTACCATGCACTGTCACGTGACTGATCATGCACTGATCACGTGACTGATCATGCACTGATCACGTGGCTGATCATGCACTGATCACGTGGCTGATCACACATGATCACGTGACTGATCATGCACTGATCACGTGGCTGATCATGCACTGATCACGTGGCTGATCATGCACTGATCACGTGGCTATCATGCACTGATCACGTGGCTGATCATGCACTGATCACGTAGCTATCATGCACTGATCACGTGACTGATCATGCACTGATCACGTGATTGATCATGCACTGATCACGTGGCTGATCATGCACTGATCACGTGGCTGATCATGCACTGATCACGTGACTGATCATGCACTGATCACGTGACTGATCATGCACTGATCACGTGGCTGATCATGCATTGATCATGTGACTGATCATGTGCTGATCATGTTTGGTGTCATACACTGATCATGTGCCTCTGGAGGCAATGAACAAAGAGCTGAGTAGGCACGAATCAGTCAGCAGGCAATAATCATGGAACTCAGCTGTGAGAAATCATGCTGCTCAGCTGGCAATAATCAAGCAGATGAGCAGGCAGGAATTACGCAGCACAGCTGGCAATTGTCAAGCAGATGACAGGCAGGAATCGTGCAGCTCAGCTGGCAATTGTCAAGCAGATGAGCAGACAGTAATCACGCAGCTCAGCAGGCCCTGATCACGTGACTGAGCATGCACTGTTCACGTGGCTGATCATACACTGATCACGTGACTGATCATGCACTGATCACGTGGCTGATCATGCACTGATCACGTGGCTATCATGCACTGATCACGTGGCTGATCATGCACTGATCACGGGCTGATCATGCACTGATCACGGGCTATCATGCACTGATACATGACTGACATGCACTGATCACGTGGCTGATCATGCACTGATCACGTGGCTATCATGCACTGATCACGTGGCTGATCATGCACTGATCACGTAGCTACCATGCACTGATCACGTGACTGATCATGCACTGATCACGTGACTGATCATGCACTGATCACGTGGCTGATCATGCACTGATCACGTGACTGATCATGCACTGATCACGTGACTGATCATGCACTGATCACGTGGCTATCATGCACTGATCACGTGGCTGATCATGCACTGATCACGTGACTGATCATGCACTGATCACGTGGCTGATCATGCACTGATCACGTGACTGATCATGCACTGATCACGTGACTGATCATGCACTGATCACGTGGCTATCATGCACTGATCACGTGGCTGATCATGCATGATCACGCAGCTACCATGTACTGGTCACGTGACTGATCATGCACTGATCACGTGACTGATCATGCACTGATCACGTGGCTGATCATGCACTGATCACGTGACTGATCATGCACTGATCACGTGGCTATCATGCACTGATCACGTGTCTGATCATGCACTGATCACGTGGCTGATCATGCACTGATCACGTGGCTGATCATGCACTGATCACGACTATCATGCACTGATCACGTGACTGATCATGCACTGATCACGTGACTGATCATGCACTGATCACGTGGCTGTCATGCACTGATCACGTGGCTGATCATGCACTGATCACGTAACTGATCATGCACTGATCACGTGGCTGATCATGCACTGATCACGTGACTGATCATGCACTGATCACGTGGCTGATCATGCACTGATCACGTGACTGATCATGCACTGATCACGTGGCTGATCATGCACTGATCACGTGGCTGATCATGCACTGATCACGTAGCTATCATGCACTGATCACGTGACTGATCATGCACTGATCACGTGGCTATCATGCACTGATCACGTGGCTGATCATGCACTGATCACGTAGCAACCATGCACTGATCACGTGACTGATCATGCACTGATCACGTAATTGATCATGCACTGATCACGTGGCTGATCATGCACTGATCACGTGACTGATCATGCACTGATCACGTGACTGATCATGCACTGATCACGTGGCTATCATGCACTGATCACGTGGCTGATCATGCACTGATCACGTGACTGATCATGCACTGATCACGTGACTGATCATGCACTGATCACGTGGCTATCATGCACTGATCACGTGGCTGATCATGCACTGATCACGTGACTGATCATGCACTGATCACGTGACTGATCATGCACTGATCACGTGGCTATCATGCACTGATCACGTGACTATCATGCACTGATCACGTGGCTGATCATGCACTGATCACGTGACTGATCATGCACTGATCACGTGACTGATCATGCACTGATCACGTGACTGATCATGCACTGATCACGTGGCTATCATGCACTGATCACGTGGCTGATCATGCACTGATCACGTGACTGATCATGCACTGATCACGTGGCTATCATGCACTGATCACGTGACTGATCATGCACTGATCACGTGACTGTCATGCACTGATCACGTGGCTATCATGCACTGATCACGTGGCTGATCATGCACTGATCACGTGGCTATCATGCACTGATCACGTGGCTGATCATGCACTGATCACGTGACTGATCATGCACTGATCACGGGCTATCATGCACTGATCACGTGACTGATCATGCACTGATCACGTGGCTGATCATGCACTGATCACGTGACTGATCATGCACTGATCACGTGACTGATCATGCACTGATCACGTGACTGATCATGCACTGATCAGTGGCAATCATGCACTGATCACGTGGCTGATCATGCACTGATCACGTGACTGATCATGCACTGATCACTGGCTATCATGCACTGATCACGTGGCTGATCATGCACTGATCACGTGACTGATCATGCACTGATCACGTCTGATCATGCACTGATCACGTGACTGATCATGCACTGATCACGTGGATGATCATGCACTGATCACGTGACTGATCATGCACTGATCACGTGGCTATCATGCACTGATCACGTGGCTGATCATGCACTGATCACGTAGCTACCATGCACTGATCACGTGACTGATCATGCACTGATCACGTAATTGATCATGCACTGATCACGTGACTGATCATGCACTGATCACGTGACTGATCATGCACTGATCACGTGACTGATCATGCACTGATCACGTGGCTATCATGCACTGATCACGTGGCTGATCATGCACTGATCACGTGGCTATCATGCTGATCACGTGACTGATCATGCACTGATCACGTGGCTGATCATGCACTGATCACGTGGCTATCATGCACTGATCACGTGACTGATCATGCACTGATCACGTGACTGATCATGCACTGATCACGTGGCTGATCATGCACTGATCACGTGGCTGATCATGCACTGATCACGTGGCTATCATGCACTGATCACGTGGCTGATCATGCACTGATCACGTGGCTGATCATGCACTGATCACGTGACTGATCATGCACTGATCACGTGACTGATCATGCACTGATCACGTGGCTATCATGCACTGATCACGTGGCTGATCATGCACTGATCACGTGACTGATCATGCACTGATCACGTGACTGATCATGCACTGATCACGTGGCTATCATGCACTGATCACGTGGCTGATCATGCACTGATCACGTGCCTGATCATGCACTGATCACATGACTGATCATGCACTGATCACGTGACTGATCATGCACTGATCACGTGGCTATCATGCACTACTCACGTGGCTGATCATGCAATGATCATGTAGCTACCATGTACAGGTCACGTGACTGATCATACACCCATCAGGTGACTGATCATGCACTGATCACGTGGCTGATCATGCACTGATCACCTGACTGATCATGCACTGATCACGTGACTAATCATGCACTGATCACATGGCTATCATGAACTGATCACGTGGCTGATCATGCACTGATCACGTGGCTGATCATGCACTGATACCGTGACTGAGCATGGACTGATCACATGACTATCATGTAGTGATCACGTGACTTAATGGCGCTGATCATGTGACTGATCATGCGCTGATCATGTTTGCTATCATACACTGATCATGTGCCTCTGGAGGCAATAAACAAAGAGCTGAGTAGGCACGAATCAAACAGTCAGCAGGCAATAATCATGGAACTCAGCTGTGAGGAATCATGCTGCTCAGCTGGCAATAATCAAGCAGCTGAGCAGGCAGGAATTACGCAGCACAGCTGGCAATTGTCAAGCAGATGACAGGCAGGAATCGTGCAGCTCAGCTGGCAATTGTCAAGCAGATGAGCAGACAGTAATCACGCAGCTCAGCAGGCCCTGATCACGTGACTGAGCATGCACTGTTCACGTGGCTGATCATACACTGATCACGTGATGATCATGCACTGATCACTTGGATATCATGCACTGATCACGTGGCTGATCATACACTGTTCACGTGTCTGACCATGCACTGATCACGTGGCTGATCATACACTGCTCACGTAACTGATCATGCACTGATCACGTGGCTATCATGCACTGATCACGTGGCTGAACATGCACTGTTCACGTGGCTGATCACACACCTGTCACGTGACTATCATGCACTGATCACGTGGCTGATCATACTCTGCTCACGTAACTGATCATGCACACATCACGTGGCTATCATGCACTGCTCACGTGGCTCGTCATGGAATGATCACGTAGCTACCATATACTGGTCACGTGACTGATCATGCACTGATCACGTAAATGATCATGCACTGTTCACGTGACTGATCATGTACTGATCACGTGACTGATCATGCACTGATCACGTGGCTATCATGCACTGCTCACGTGGCTGATCATGCAGTGGTAACGTAGCAACCATGTATTTGTCACGTGACTGATCATGCACTGATCACGTAATTGATCATGCACTGATCACGTGGCTCATCATGCACTGATCACGTGGCTGATCACACATGTATCACGTGACTGATCATGCACTGATCACGTGGCTATCATGCACTGATCACGTGACTGATCATGCACTGATCACGTGACTGATCATGCACTGATCACGTGGCTATCATGCACTGATCACGTGGCTGATCATGCACTGATCACGTAGCTACCATGTACTGTCACGTGACTGATCATGCACTGATCACGTGACTGATCATGCACTGATCACGTGGCTGATCATGCACTGATCACGTGGCTGATCACACATGATCACGTGACTGATCATGCACTGATCACGTGGCTGATCATGCACTGATCACGTGGCTGATCATGCACTGATCACGTGGCTATCATGCACTGATCACGTGGCTGATCATGCACTGATCACGTAGCTATCATGCACTGATCACGTGACTGATCATGCACTGATCACGTGATTGATCATGCACTGATCACGTGGCTGATCATGCACTGATCACGTGGCTGATCATGCACTGATCACGTGACTGATCATGCACTGATCACGTGACTGATCATGCACTGATCACGTGGCTGATCATGCACTGATCATGTGACTGATCATGCACTGATCATGTTTGGTGTCATACACTGATCATGTGCCTCTGGAGGCAATGAACAAAGAGCTGAGTAGGCACGAATCAGTCAGCAGGCAATAATCATGGAACTCAGCTCTGAGAAATCATGCTGCTCAGCTGGCAATAATCAAGCAGCTGAGCAGGCAGGAATTACGCAGCACAGCTGGCAATTGTCAAGCAGATGACAGGCAGGAATCGTGCAGCTCAGCTGGCAATTGTCAAGCAGATGAGCAGACAGTAATCACGCAGCTCAGCAGGCCCTGATCACGTGACTGAGCATGCACTGTTCACGTGGCTGATCATACACTGATCACGTGACTGATCATGCACTGATCACGTGGCTGATCATGCACTGATCACGTGGCTATCATGCACTGATCACGTGGCTGATCATGCACTGATCACGGGACTGATCATGCACTGATCACGGGCTATCATGCACTGATACATGACTGACATGCACTGATCACGTGGCTGATCATGCACTGATCACGTGGCTATCATGCACTGATCACGTGGCTGATCATGCACTGATCACGTGATCATGCACTGATCACGTGGCTGATCATGCACTGATCACGTGGCTGATCATGCACTGATCACGTGACTGATCATGCACTGATCACGTGGCTGATCATGCACTGATCACGTGGCTGATCATGCACTGATCACGTGACTGATCATGCACTGATCACGTGACTGATCATGCACTGATCACGTGACTGATCATGCACTGATCACGTGGCTATCATGCACTGATCACGTGGCTGATCATGCACTGATCACGTGGCTGATCATGCACTGATCACGTGGCTGATCATGCACTGATCACGTGACTGATCATGCACTGATCACGTGACTGATCATGCACTGATCACGTGGCTATCATGCACTGATCACGTGGCTGATCATGCATGATCACGTAGCTATCATGCACTGATCACGTGACTGATCATGCACTGATCACGTGACTGATCATGCACTGATCACGTGGCTGATCATGCACTGATCACGTGACTGATCATGCACTGATCACGTGGCTGATCATGCACTGATCACGTGACTGATCATGCACTGATCACGTGGCTATCATGCACTGATCACGTGGCTGATCATGCATGATCACGCAACTACCATGTACTGGTCACATGACTGATCATGCACTGATCACGTGACTGATCATGCAGTGATCACGTGGCTATCATGCACTACTCACGTGGCTGATCATGCAATGATCATGTAGCTACCATGTACAGGTCACGTGAATGATCATACACCCATCAGGTGACTGATCATGCACTGATCACGTGGCTATCATGCACTGATCACTAGACTGATCATGCACTGATCACGTCTATATCATGCACTGATCACATGACTGCCCATGCACTGATCACGTGGATGATCATACACTAATCATGTGACAGATCATGCACTGATCACGTGGCTGATCATGCACTGACCTGTGACTGAGCATGGACTGATCACATGACTATCATGTAGTGATCACGTGACTTAATGGCGCTGATCATGTGACTGATCATGCACTGATCATGTTTGCTATCATACACTGATCATGTGCCTCTGGAGGCAATAAACAAAGAGCTGAGTAGGCACGAATCAGTCAGCAGGCAATAATCATGGAACTCAGCTGTGAGGAATCATGCTGCTCAGCTGGCAATAATCAAGCAGCTGAGCAGGCAGGAATTACGCAGCACAGCTGGCAATTGTCAAGCAGATGACAGGCAGGAATCGTGCAGCTCAGCTGGCAATTGTCAAGCAGATGAGCAGACAGTAATCACGCAGCTCAGCAGGCCCAGATCACGTGACTGAGCATGCACTGTTCACGTGGCTGATCATACACTGATCACGTGATTGATCATGCACTGATCACTTGGATATCATGCACTGATCACGTGGCTGATCATACACTGTTCACGTGTCTGACCATGCACTGATCACGTGGCTGATCATACACTGCTCACGTAACTGATCATGCACTGATCACGTGGCTATCATGCACTGATCACGTGGCTGAACATGCACTGTTCACGTGGCTGATCACACACCTGTCACGTGACATATCATGCACTGATCACGTGGCACTCATGCACTGATCACGTGGCTGATCATACTCTGCTCACGTAACTCATCATGCACACATCACGTGGCTATCATGCACTGCTCACGTGGCTCGTCATGGAATGATCACGAAGCTACCATATACTGGTCACGTGACTGATCATGCACAGATCACGTAAATGATCATGCACTGTTCACGTGACTGATCATGTACTGATCACGTGACTGATCATGCACTGATCACGTGGCTATCATGCACTGCTCACGTGGCTGATCATGCAACGATCACGTAGCAACCATGTACTGGTCACGTGACTGATCATGCACTGATCACGTAATTGATCATGCACTGATCACGTGGCTCATCATGCACTGATCACGTGGCTGATCACACACGTATCACGTGACTGATCATGCACTGATCACGTGACTAATCATGCACTGATCACGTGGCTATCATGCACTGATCACGTGGATATCATGCACTGATCACGTGGCTGATCACACACGTATCACGTGACTGATCATGCACTGATCACGTGGCTATCATGCACTGATCACGTGGCTGATCATGCATGATCACGCAACTACCATGTACTGGTCACATGACTGATCATGCACTGATCACGTGACTGATCATGCAGTGATCACGTGGCTATCATGCACTACTCACGTGGCTGATCATGCAATGATCATGTAGCTACCATGTACAGGTCACGTGAATGATCATACACCCATCAGGTGACTGATCATGCACTGATCACGTGGCTATCATGCACTGATCACTAGACTGATCATGCACTGATCACGTCTATATCATGCACTGATCACATGACTGCCCATGCACTGATCACGTGGATGATCATACACTAATCATGTGACAGATCATGCACTGATCACGTGGCTGATCATGCACTGACACTGTGACTGAGCATGGACTGATCACATGACTATCATGTAGTGATCACGTGACTTAATGGCGCTGATCATGTGACTGATCATGCACTGATCATGTTTGCTATCATACACTGATCATGTGCCTCTGGAGGCAATAAACAAAGAGCTGAGTAGGCACGAATCAGTCAGCAGGCAATAATCATGGAACTCAGCTGTGAGGAATCATGCTGCTCAGCTGGCAATAATCAAGCAGCTGAGCAGGCAGGAATTACGCAGCACAGCTGGCAATTGTCAAGCAGATGACAGGCAGGAATCGTGCAGCTCAGCTGGCAATTGTCAAGCAGATGAGCAGACAGTAATCACGCAGCTCAGCAGGCCCAGATCACGTGACTGAGCATGCACTGTTCACGTGGCTGATCATACACTGATCACGTGATTGATCATGCACTGATCACTTGGATATCATGCACTGATCACGTGGCTGATCATACACTGTTCACGTGTCTGACCATGCACTGATCACGTGGCTGATCATACACTGCTCACGTAACTGATCATGCACTGATCACGTGGCTATCATGCACTGATCACGTGGCTGAACATGCACTGTTCACGTGGCTGATCACACACCTGTCACGTGACATATCATGCACTGATCACGTGGAACTCATGCACTGATCACGTGGCTGATCATACTCTGCTCACGTAACTCATCATGCACACATCACGTGGCTATCATGCACTGCTCACGTGGCTCGTCATGGAATGATCACGAGCTACCATATACTGGTCACGTGACTGATCATGCACAGATCACGTAAATGATCATGCACTGTTCACGTGACTGATCATGTACTGATCACGTGACTGATCATGCACTGATCACGTGGCTATCATGCTCTGCTCACGTGGCTGATCATGCAACGATCACGTAGCAACCATGTACTGGTCACGTGACTGATCATGCACTGATCATGTAATTGATCATGCACTGATCACGTGGCTCATCATGCACTGATCACGTGGCTGATCACACACGTATCACGTGACTGATCATGCACTGATCACGTGACTAATCATGCACTGATCACGTGGCTATCATGCACTGATCACGTGGATATCATGCACTGATCACGTGGCTGATCACACACGTATCACGTGACTGATCATGCACTGATCACGTGGCTATCATGCACTGCTCACGTGGCTGATCATGCATGATCACGCAACTACCATGTACTGGTCACATGACTGATCATGCACTGATCACGTGACTGATCATGCACTGATCACGTGGCTGTCATGCACTACTCACGTGGCTGATCATGCAATGATCATGTAGCTACCATGTACAGGTCACGTGAATGATCATACACCCATCAGGTGACTGATCATGCACTGATCACGTGGCTATCATGCACTGATCACTAGACTGATCATGCACTGATCACGTCTATATCATGCACTGATCACATGACTGCCCATGCACTGATCACGTGGATGATCATACACTAATCATGTGACAGATCATGCACTGATCACGTGGCTGATCATGCACTGACACTGTGACTGAGCATGGACTGATCACATGACTATCATGTAGTGATCACGTGACTTAATGGCGCTGATCATGTGACTGATCATGCACTGATCATGTTTGCTATCATACACTGATCATGTGCCTCTGGAGGCAATAAACAAAGAGCTGAGTAGGCACGAATCAGTCAGCAGGCAATAATCATGGAACTCAGCTGTGAGGAATCATGCTGCTCAGCTGGCAATAATCAAGCAGCTGAGCAGGCAGGAATTACGCAGCACAGCTGGCAATTGTCAAGCAGATGACAGGCAGGAATCGTGCAGCTCAGCTGGCAATTGTCAAGCAGATGAGCAGACAGTAATCACGCAGCTCAGCAGGCCCAGATCACGTGACTGAGCATGCACTGTTCACGTGGCTGATCATACACTGATCACGTGATTGATCATGCACTGATCACTTGGATATCATGCACTGATCACGTGGCTGATCATACACTGTTCACGTGTCTGACCATGCACTGATCACGTGGCTGATCATACACTGCTCACGTAACTGATCATGCACTGATCACGTGGCTATCATGCACTGATCACGTGGCTGAACATGCACTGTTCACGTGGCTGATCACACACCTGTCACGTGACATATCATGCACTGATCACGTGGAACTCATGCACTGATCACGTGGCTGATCATACTCTGCTCACGTAACTCATCATGCACACATCACGTGGCTATCATGCACTGCTCACGTGGCTCGTCATGGAATGATCACGTAGCTACCATATACTGGTCACGTGACTGATCATGCACTGATCACGTAAATGATCATGCACTGTTCACGTGACTGATCATGTACTGATCACGTGACTGATCATGCACTGATCACGTGGCTATCATGCACTGCTCACGTGGCTGATCATGCAACGATCACGTAGCAACCATGTACTGGTCACGTGACTGATCATGCACTGATCACGTAATTGATCATGCACTGATCACGTGGCTCATCATGCACTGATCACGTGGCTGATCACACACGTATCACGTGACTGATCATGCACTGATCACGTGACTGATCATGCACTGATCACGTGGCTATCATGCACTGATCACGTGGATATCATGCACTGATCACGTGGCTGATCACACACCCATCACGTGACTGATCATGCACTGATCACGTGGCTATCATGCACTGATCACTGGACTGATCATGCACTGATCACGTCTATATCATGCACTGATCACATGACTGCCCATGCACTGATCACGTGGATGATCATACACTGATCATGTGACAGATCATGCACTGATCACGTGGCTGATCATGCACTGACACTGTGACTGAGCATGGACTGATCACATGACTATCATGTAGTGATCACGTGACTTAATGGCGCTGATCATGTGACTGATCATGCACTGATCATGTTTGCTATCATACACTGATCATGTGCCTCTGGAGGCAATAAACAAAGAGCTGAGTAGGCACGAATCAGTCAGCAGGCAATAATCATGGAACTCAGCTGTGAGGAATCATGCTGCTCAGCTGGCAATAATCAAGCAGCTGAGCAGGCAGGAATTACGCAGCACAGCTGGCAATTGTCAAGCAGATGACAGGCAGGAATCGTGCAGCTCAGCTGGCAATTGTCAAGCAGATGAGCAGACAGTAATCACGCAGCTCAGCAGGCCCAGATCACGTGACTGAGCATGCACTGTTCACGTGGCTGATCATACACTGATCACGTGATTGATCATGCACTGATCACTTGGATATCATGCACTGATCACGTGGCTGATCATACACTGTTCACGTGTCTGACCATGCACTGATCACGTGGCTGATCATACACTGCTCACGTAACTGATCATGCACTGATCACGTGGCTATCATGCACTGATCACGTGGCTGAACATGCACTGTTCACGTGGCTGATCACACACCTGTCACGTGACATATCATGCACTGATCACGTGGAACTCATGCACTGATCACGTGGCTGATCATACTCTGCTCACGTAACTCATCATGCACACATCACGTGGCTATCATGCACTGCTCACGTGGCTCGTCATGGAATGATCACGTAGCTACCATATACTGGTCACGTGACTGATCATGCACAGATCACGTAAATGATCATGCACTGTTCACGTGACTGATCATGCACTGATCACGTGACTGATCATGCACTGATCACGTGGCTATCATGCACTGCTCACGTGGCTGATCATGCAACGATCACGTAGCAACCATGTACTGGTCACGTGACTGATCATGCACTGATCACGTAATTGATCATGCACTGATCACGTGGCTCATCATGCACTGATCACGTGGCTGATCACACACGTATCACGTGACTGATCATGCACTGATCACGTGACTAATCATGCACTGATCACGTGGCTATCATGCACTGATCACGTGGATATCATGCACTGATCACGTGGCTGATCACACACGTATCACCTGACTGATCATGCACTGATCACGTGGCTATCATGCACTGATCACGTGGCTGATCATGCATGATCACGCTACCATGTACTGGTCACATGACTGATCATGCACTGATCACGTGACTGATCATGCACTGATCACGTGGCTATCATGCACTACTCACGTGGCTGATCATGCAATGATCATGTAGCTACCATGTACAGGTCACGTGAATGATCATACACCCATCAGGTGACTGATCATGCACTGATCACGTGGCTATCATGCACTGATCACTGACTGATCATGCACTGATCACGTCTATATCATGCACTGATCACATGACTGCCCATGCACTGATCACGTGGATGATCATACACTGATCATGTGACAGATCATGCACTGATCACGTGGCTGATCATGCACTGATACGTGACTGAGCATGGACTGATCACATGACTATCATGTAGTGATCACGTGACTTAATGGCGCTGATCATGTGACTGATCATGCACTGATCATGTTTGCTATCATACACTGATCATGTGCCTCTGGAGGCAATAAACAAAGAGCTGAGTAGGCACGAATCAGTCAGCAGGCAATAATCATGGAACTCAGCTGTGAGGAATCATGCTGCTCAGCTGGCAATAATCAAGCAGCTGAGCAGGCAGGAATTACGCAGCACAGCTGGCAATTGTCAAGCAGATGACAGGCAGGAATCGTGCAGCTCAGCTGGCAATTGTCAAGCAGATGAGCAGACAGTAATCACGCAGCTCAGCAGGCCCTGATCACGTGACTGAGCATGCACTGTTCACGTGGCTGATCATGCACTGATCACGTGACTGATCATGCACTGATCACGTGGCTATCATGCACTGATCACGTGGCTGATCATGCACTGATCACGTGTCTGACCATGCACTGATCACGTGGCTGATCATACACTGCTCACGTGACTGATCATGCACTGATCACGTGGCTATCATGCACTGATCACTGACTGATCATGCACTGATCACGTCTATATCATGCACTGATCACATGACTGCCCATGCACTGATCACGTGGATGATCATACACTAATCATGTGACAGATCATGCACTGATCACGTGGCTGATCATGCACTGACACTGTGACTGAGCATGGACTGATCACATGACTATCATGTAGTGATCACGTGACTTAATGGCGCTGATCATGTGACTGATCATGCACTGATCATGTTTGCTATCATACACTGATCATGTGCCTCTGGAGGCAATAAACAAAGAGCTGAGTAGGCACGAATCAGTCAGCAGGCAATAATCATGGAACTCAGCTGTGAGGAATCATGCTGCTCAGCTGGCAATAATCAAGCAGCTGAGCAGGCAGGAATTACGCAGCACAGCTGGCAATTGTCAAGCAGATGACAGGCAGGAATCGTGCAGCTCAGCTGGCAATTGTCAAGCAGATGAGCAGACAGTAATCACGCAGCTCAGCAGGCCCAGATCACGTGACTGAGCATGCACTGTTCACGTGGCTGATCATACACTGATCACGTGATTGATCATGCACTGATCACTTGGATATCATGCACTGATCACGTGGCTGATCATACACTGTTCACGTGTCTGACCATGCACTGATCACGTGGCTGATCATACACTGCTCACGTAACTGATCATGCACTGATCACGTGGCTATCATGCACTGATCACGTGGCTGAACATGCACTGTTCACGTGGCTGATCACACACCTGTCACGTGACATATCATGCACTGATCACGTGGAACTCATGCACTGATCACGTGGCTGATCATACTCTGCTCACGAAACTCATGCACACATCACGTTGCTATCATGCACTGCTCACGTGGCTCGTCATGGAATGATCACGTAGCAACCATATACTGGTCACGTGACTGATCATGCACAGATCACGTAAATGATCATGCACTGTTCACGTGACTGATCATGTACTGATCACGTGACTGATCATGCACTGATCACGTGGCTATCATGCACTGCTCACGTGGCTGATCATGCAACGATCACGTAGCAACCATGTACTGGTCACGTGACTGATCATGCACTGATCATGTAATTGATCATGCACTGATCACGTGGCTCATCATGCACTGATCACGTGGCTGATCACACACGTATCACGTGACTGATCATGCACTGATCACGTGACTAATCATGCACTGATCACGTGGCTATCATGCACTGATCACGTGGATATCATGCACTGATCACGTGGCTGATCACACACGTATCACGTGACTGATCATGCACTGATCACGTGGCTATCATGCACTGCTCACGTGGCTGATCATGCATGATCACGCAACTACCATGTACTGGTCACATGACTGATCATGCACTGATCACGTGACTGATCATGCAGTGATCACGTGGCTATCATGCACTACTCACGTGGCTGATCATGCAATGATCATGTAGCTACCATGTACAGGTCACGTGAATGATCATACACCCATCAGGTGACTGATCATGCACTGATCACGTGGCTATCATGCACTGATCACTAGACTGATCATGCACTGATCACGTCTATATCATGCACTGATCACATGACTGCCCATGCACTGATCACGTGGATGATCATACACTAATCATGTGACAGATCATGCACTGATCACGTGGCTGATCATGCACTGATACTGTGACTGAGCATGGACTGATCACATGACTATCATGTAGTGATCACGTGACTTAATGGCGCTGATCATGTGACTGATCATGCACTGATCATGTTTGCTATCATACACTGATCATGTGCCTCTGGAGGCAATAAACAAAGAGCTGAGTAGGCACGAATCAGTCAGCAGGCAATAATCATGGAACTCAGCTGTGAGGAATCATGCTGCTCAGCTGGCAATAATCAAGCAGCTGAGCAGGCAGGAATTACGCAGCACAGCTGGCAATTGTCAAGCAGATGACAGGCAGGAATCGTGCAGCTCAGCTGGCAATTGTCAAGCAGATGAGCAGACAGTAATCACGCAGCTCAGCAGGCCCAGATCACGTGACTGAGCATGCACTGTTCACGTGGCTGATCATACACTGATCACGTGATTGATCATGCACTGATCACTTGGATATCATGCACTGATCACGTGGCTGATCATACACTGTTCACGTGTCTGACCATGCACTGATCACGTGGCTGATCATACACTGCTCACGTAACTGATCATGCACTGATCACGTGGCTATCATGCACTGATCACGTGGCTGAACATGCACTGTTCACGTGGCTGATCACACACCTGTCACGTGACATATCATGCACTGATCACGTGGAACTCATGCACTGATCACGTGGCTGATCATACTCTGCTCACGAAACTCATCATGCACACATCACGTGGCTATCATGCACTGCTCACGTGGCTCGTCATGGAATGATCACGAAGCTACCATATACTGGTCACGTGACTGATCATGCACAGATCACGTAAATGATCATGCACTGTTCACGTGACTGATCATGTACTGATCACGTGACTGATCATGCACTGATCACGTGGCTATCATGCACTGCTCACGTGGCTGATCATGCAACGATCACGTAGCAACCATGTACTGGTCACGTGACTGATCATGCACTGATCATGTAATTGATCATGCACTGATCACGTGGCTCATCATGCACTGATCACGTGGCTGATCACACACGTATCACGTGACTGATCATGCACTGATCACGTGACTAATCATGCACTGATCACGTGGCTATCATGCACTGATCACGTGGATATCATGCACTGATCACGTGGCTGATCACACACGTATCACCTGACTGATCATGCACTGATCACGTGGCTATCATGCACTGCTCACGTGGCTGATCATGCATGATCACGCAACTACCATGTACTGGTCACATGACTGATCATGCACTGATCACGTGACTGATCATGCAGTGATCACGTGGCTATCATGCACTACTCACGTGGCTGATCATGCAATGATCATGTAGCTACCATGTACAGGTCACGTGAATGATCATACACCCATCAGGTGACTGATCATGCACTGATCACGTGGCTATCATGCACTGATCACTAGACTGATCATGCACTGATCACGTCTATATCATGCACTGATCACATGACTGCCCATGCACTGATCACGTGGATGATCATACACTAATCATGTGACAGATCATGCACTGATCACGTGGCTGATCATGCACTGACACTGTGACTGAGCATGGACTGATCACATGACTATCATGTAGTGATCACGTGACTTAATGGCGCTGATCATGTGACTGATCATGCACTGATCATGTTTGCTATCATACACTGATCATGTGCCTCTGGAGGCAATAAACAAAGAGCTGAGTAGGCACGAATCAGTCAGCAGGCAATAATCATGGAACTCAGCTGTGAGGAATCATGCTGCTCAGCTGGCAATAATCAAGCAGCTGAGCAGGCAGGAATTACGCAGCACAGCTGGCAATTGTCAAGCAGATGACAGGCAGGAATCGTGCAGCTCAGCTGGCAATTGTCAAGCAGATGAGCAGACAGTAATCACGCAGCTCAGCAGGCCCAGATCACGTGACTGAGCATGCACTGTTCACGTGGCTGATCATACACTGATCACGTGATTGATCATGCACTGATCACTTGGATATCATGCACTGATCACGTGGCTGATCATACACTGTTCACGTGTCTGACCATGCACTGATCACGTGGCTGATCATACACTGCTCACGTAACTGATCATGCACTGATCACGTGGCTATCATGCACTGATCACGTGGCTGAACATGCACTGTTCACGTGGCTGATCACACACCTGTCACGTGACATATCATGCACTGATCACGTGGAACTCATGCACTGATCACGTGGCTGATCATACTCTGCTCACGTAACTCATCATGCACACATCACGTGGCTATCATGCACTGCTCACGTGGCTCGTCATGGAATGATCACGAAGCTACCATATACTGGTCACGTGACTGATCATGCACAGATCACGTAAATGATCATGCACTGTTCACGTGACTGATCATGTACTGATCACGTGACTGATCATGCACTGATCACGTGGCTATCATGCACTGCTCACGTGGCTGATCATGCAACGATCACGTAGCAACCATGTACTGGTCACGTGACTGATCATGCACTGATCACGTAATTGATCATGCACTGATCACGTGGCTCATCATGCACTGATCACGTGGCTGATCACACACGTATCACGTGACTGATCATGCACACGTGACTAATCATGCACTGATCACGTGGCTATCATGCACTGATCACGTGGATATCATGCACTGATCACGTGGCTGATCACACACGTATCACGTGACTGATCATGCACTGATCACGTGGCTATCATGCACTGCTCACGTGGCTGATCATGCATGATCACGCAACTACCATGTACTGGTCACATGACTGATCATGCACTGATCACGTGACTGATCATGCAGTGATCACGTGGCTGTCATGCACTACTCACGTGGCTGATCATGCAATGATCATGTAGCTACCATGTACAGGTCACGTGAATGATCATACACCCATCAGGTGACTGATCATGCACTGATCACGTGGCTATCATGCACTGATCACTAGACTGATCATGCACTGATCACGTCTATATCATGCACTGATCACATGACTGCCCATGCACTGATCACGTGGATGATCATACACTAATCATGTGACAGATCATGCACTGATCACGTGGCTGATCATGCACTGACACTGTGACTGAGCATGGACTGATCACATGACTATCATGTAGTGATCACGTGACTTAATGGCGCTGATCATGTGACTGATCATGCACTGATCATGTTTGCTATCATACACTGATCATGTGCCTCTGGAGGCAATAAACAAAGAGCTGAGTAGGCACGAATCAGTCAGCAGGCAATAATCATGGAACTCAGCTGTGAGGAATCATGCTGCTCAGCTGGCAATAATCAAGCAGCTGAGCAGGCAGGAATTACGCAGCACAGCTGGCAATTGTCAAGCAGATGACAGGCAGGAATCGTGCAGCTCAGCTGGCAATTGTCAAGCAGATGAGCAGACAGTAATCACGCAGCTCAGCAGGCCCAGATCACGTGACTGAGCATGCACTGTTCACGTGGCTGATCATACACTGATCACGTGATTGATCATGCACTGATCACTTGGATATCATGCACTGATCACGTGGCTGATCATACACTGTTCACGTGTCTGACCATGCACTGATCACGTGGCTGATCATACACTGCTCACGTAACTGATCATGCACTGATCACGTGGCTATCATGCACTGATCACGTGGCTGAACATGCACTGTTCACGTGGCTGATCACACACCTGTCACGTGACATATCATGCACTGATCACGTGGAACTCATGCACTGATCACGTGGCTGATCATACTCTGCTCACGAAACTCATCATGCACACATCACGTGGCTATCATGCACTGCTCACGTGGCTCGTCATGGAATGATCACGAAGCTACCATATACTGGTCACGTGACTGATCATGCACAGATCACGTAAATGATCATGCACTGTTCACGTGACTGATCATGTACTGATCACGTGACTGATCATGCACTGATCACGTGGCTATCATGCACTGCTCACGTGGCTGATCATGCAACGATCACGTAGCAACCATGTACTGGTCACGTGACTGATCATGCACTGATCATGTAATTGATCATGCACTGATCACGTGGCTCATCATGCACTGATCCGTGGCTGATCACACACGTATCACGTGACTGATCATGCACTGATCACGTGACTAATCATGCACTGATCACGTGGCTATCATGCACTGATCACGTGGATATCATGCACTGATCACGTGGCTGATCACACACGTATCACCTGACTGATCATGCACTGATCACGTGGCTATCATGCACTGCTCACGTGGCTGATCATGCATGATCACGCAACTACCATGTACTGGTCACATGACTGATCATGCACTGATCACGTGACTGATCATGCAGTGATCACGTGGCTGTCATGCACTACTCACGTGGCTGATCATGCAATGATCATGTAGCTACCATGTACAGGTCACGTGAATGATCATACACCCATCAGGTGACTGATCATGCACTGATCACGTGGCTATCATGCACTGATCACTAGACTGATCATGCACTGATCACGTCTATATCATGCACTGATCACATGACTGCCCATGCACTGATCACGTGGATGATCATACACTAATCATGTGACAGATCATGCACTGATCACGTGGCTGATCATGCACTGACACTGTGACTGAGCATGGACTGATCACATGACTATCATGTAGTGATCACGTGACTTAATGGCGCTGATCATGTGACTGATCATGCACTGATCATGTTTGCTATCATACACTGATCATGTGCCTCTGGAGGCAATAAACAAAGAGCTGAGTAGGCACGAATCAGTCAGCAGGCAATAATCATGGAACTCAGCTGTGAGGAATCATGCTGCTCAGCTGGCAATAATCAAGCAGCTGAGCAGGCAGGAATTACGCAGCACAGCTGGCAATTGTCAAGCAGATGACAGGCAGGAATCGTGCAGCTCAGCTGGCAATTGTCAAGCAGATGAGCAGACAGTAATCACGCAGCTCAGCAGGCCCAGATCACGTGACTGAGCATGCACTGTTCACGTGGCTGATCATACACTGATCACGTGATTGATCATGCACTGATCACTTGGATATCATGCACTGATCACGTGGCTGATCATACACTGTTCACGTGTCTGACCATGCACTGATCACGTGGCTGATCATACACTGCTCACGTAACTGATCATGCACTGATCACGTGGCTATCATGCACTGATCACGTGGCTGAACATGCACTGTTCACGTGGCTGATCACACACCTGTCACGTGACATATCATGCACTGATCACGTGGAACTCATGCACTGATCACGTGGCTGATCATACTCTGCTCACGAAACTCATCATGCACACATCACGTGGCTATCATGCACTGCTCACGTGGCTCGTCATGGAATGATCACGAAGCTACCATATACTGGTCACGTGACTGATCATGCACAGATCACGTAAATGATCATGCACTGTTCACGTGACTGATCATGTACTGATCACGTGACTGATCATGCACTGATCACGTGGCTATCATGCTCTGCTCACGTGGCTGATCATGCAACGATCACGTAGCAACCATGTACTGGTCACGTGACTGATCATGCACTGATCATGTAATTGATCATGCACTGATCACGTGGCTCATCATGCACTGATCACGTGGCTGATCACACACGTATCACGTGACTGATCATGCACTGATCACGTGACTAATCATGCACTGATCACGTGGCTATCATGCACTGATCACGTGGATATCATGCACTGATCACGTGGCTGATCACACACGTATCACCTGACTGATCATGCACTGATCACGTGGCTATCATGCACTGCTCACGTGGCTGATCATGCATGATCACGCAACTACCATGTACTGGTCACATGACTGATCATGCACTGATCACGTGACTGATCATGCAGTGATCACGTGGCTGTCATGCACTACTCACGTGGCTGATCATGCAATGATCATGTAGCTACCATGTACAGGTCACGTGAATGATCATACACCCATCAGGTGACTGATCATGCACTGATCACGTGGCTATCATGCACTGATCACTAGACTGATCATGCACTGATCACGTCTATATCATGCACTGATCACATGACTGCCCATGCACTGATCACGTGGATGATCATACACTAATCATGTGACAGATCATGCACTGATCACGTGGCTGATCATGCACTGACACTGTGACTGAGCATGGACTGATCACATGACTATCATGTAGTGATCACGTGACTTAATGGCGCTGATCATGTGACTGATCATGCACTGATCATGTTTGCTATCATACACTGATCATGTGCCTCTGGAGGCAATAAACAAAGAGCTGAGTAGGCACGAATCAGTCAGCAGGCAATAATCATGGAACTCAGCTGTGAGGAATCATGCTGCTCAGCTGGCAATAATCAAGCAGCTGAGCAGGCAGGAATTACGCAGCACAGCTGGCAATTGTCAAGCAGATGACAGGCAGGAATCGTGCAGCTCAGCTGGCAATTGTCAAGCAGATGAGCAGACAGTAATCACGCAGCTCAGCAGGCCCAGATCACGTGACTGAGCATGCACTGTTCACGTGGCTGATCATACACTGATCACGTGATTGATCATGCACTGATCACTTGGATATCATGCACTGATCACGTGGCTGATCATACACTGTTCACGTGTCTGACCATGCACTGATCACGTGGCTGATCATACACTGCTCACGTAACTGATCATGCACTGATCACGTGGCTATCATGCACTGATCACGTGGCTGAACATGCACTGTTCACGTGGCTGATCACACACCTGTCACGTGACATATCATGCACTGATCACGTGGAACTCATGCACTGATCACGTGGCTGATCATACTCTGCTCACGTAACTCATCATGCACACATCACGTGGCTATCATGCACTGCTCACGTGGTTCGTCATGGAATGATCACGAAGCTACCATATACTGGTCACGTGACTGATCATGCACAGATCACGTAAATGATCATGCACTGTTCACGTGACTGATCATGTACTGATCACGTGACTGATCATGCACTGATCACGTGGCTATCATGCTCTGCTCACGTGGCTGATCATGCAACGATCACGTAGCAACCATGTACTGGTCACGTGACTGATCATGCACTGATCATGTAATTGATCCTGCACTGATCACGTGGCTCATCATGCACTGATCACGTGGCTGATCACACACGTATCACGTGACTGATCATGCACTGATCACGTGACTAATCATGCACTGATCACGTGGCTATCATGCACTGATCACGTGGATATCATGCACTGATCACGTGGCTGATCACACACGTATCACCTGACTGATCATGCACTGATCACGTGGCTATCATGCACTGCTCACGTGGCTGATCATGCATGATCACGCAACTACCATGTACTGGTCACATGACTGATCATGCACTGATCACGTGACTGATCATGCAGTGATCACGTGGCTGTCATGCACTACTCACGTGGCTGATCATGCAATGATCATGTAGCTACCATGTACAGGTCACGTGAATGATCATACACCCATCAGGTGACTGATCATGCACTGATCACGTGGCTATCATGCACTGATCACTAGACTGATCATGCACTGATCACGTCTATATCATGCACTGATCACATGACTGCCCATGCACTGATCACGTGGATGATCATACACTAATCATGTGACAGATCATGCACTGATCACGTGGCTGATCATGCACTGACACTGTGACTGAGCATGGACTGATCACATGACTATCATGTAGTGATCACGTGACTTAATGGCGCTGATCATGTGACTGATCATGCACTGATCATGTTTGCTATCATACACTGATCATGTGCCTCTGGAGGCAATAAACAAAGAGCTGAGTAGGCACGAATCAGTCAGCAGGCAATAATCATGGAACTCAGCTGTGAGGAATCATGCTGCTCAGCTGGCAATAATCAAGCAGCTGAGCAGGCAGGAATTACGCAGCACAGCTGGCAATTGTCAAGCAGATGACAGGCAGGAATCGTGCAGCTCAGCTGGCAATTGTCAAGCAGATGAGCAGACAGTAATCACGCAGCTCAGCAGGCCCAGATCACGTGACTGAGCATGCACTGTTCACGTGGCTGATCATACACTGATCACGTGATTGATCATGCACTGATCACTTGGATATCATGCACTGATCACGTGGCTGATCATACACTGTTCACGTGTCTGACCATGCACTGATCACGTGGCTGATCATACACTGCTCACGTAACTGATCATGCACTGATCACGTGGCTATCATGCACTGATCACGTGGCTGAACATGCACTGTTCACGTGGCTGATCACACACCTGTCACGTGACATATCATGCACTGATCACGTGGAACTCATGCACTGATCACGTGGCTGATCATACTCTGCTCACGAACTCATCATGCACACATCACGTGGCTATCATGCACTGCTCACGTGGCTCGTCATGGAATGATCACGAAGCTACCATATACTGGTCACGTGACTGATCATGCACTGATCACGTAAATGATCATGCACTGTTCACGTGACTGATCATGTACTGATCACGTGACTGATCATGCACTGATCACGTGGCTATCATGCACTGCTCACGTGGCTGATCATGCACGATCACGTAGCAACCATGTACTGGTCACGTGACTGATCATGCACTGATCACGTAATTGATCATGCACTGATCACGTGGCTCATCATGCACTGATCACGTGGCTGATCACACATCACGTGACTGATCATGCACTGATCACGTGTGCTGATCACGTGGCTATCATGCACTGATAACGTGGATATCAAGCACTGATCACGTGGCTGATCACACACGTATCACCTGACTGATCATGCACTGATCACGTGGCTATCATGCACTGATCACTAGACTGATCATGCACTGATCACGTCTATATCATGCACTGATCACATGACTGCCCATGCACTGATCACGTGGATGATCATAAACTAATCATGTGACAGATCATGCACTGATCACGTGGCTGATCATGCACTGACACTGTGACTGAGCATGGACTGATCACATGACTATCGTGTAGTGATCACGTGACTTAATGGCGCTGATCATGTGACTGATCATGCACTGATCATGTTTGCTATCATACACTGATCATGTGCCTCTGGAGGCAATAAACAAAGAGCTGAGTAGGCACGAATCAGTCAGCAGGCAATAATCATGGAACTCAGCTGTGAGGAATCATGCTGCTCAGCTGGCAATAATCAAGCAGTTGAGCAGGCAGGAATTACGCAGCACAGCTGGCAATTGTCAAGCAGATGACAGGCAGGAATCGTGCAGCTCAGCTGGCAATTGTCAAGCAGATGAGCAGACAGTAATCACGCAGCTCAGCAGGCCCAGATCACGTGACTGAGCATGCACTGTTCACGTGGCTGATCATACACTGATCACGTGATTGATCATGCACTGATCACTTGGATATCATGCACTGATCACGTGGCTGATCATACACTGTTCACGTGTCTGACCATGCACTGATCACGTGGCTGATCATACACTGCTCACGTAACTGATCATGCACTGATCACGTGGCTATCATGCACTGATCACGTGGCTGAACATGCACTGTTCACGTGGCTGATCACACACCTGTCACGTGACATATCATGCACTGATCACGTGGAACTCATGCACTGATCACGTGGCTGATCATACTCTGCTCACGTAACTCATCATGCACACATCACGTGGCTATCATGCACTGCTCACGTGGCTCGTCATGGAATGATCACGAAGCTACCATATACTGGTCACGTGACTGATCATGCACAGATCACGTAAATGATCATGCACTGTTCACGTGACTGATCATGTACTGATCACGTGACTGATCATGCACTGATCACGTGGCTATCATGCACTGCTCACGTGGCTGATCATGCAACGATCACGTAGCAACCATGTACTGGTCACGTGACTGATCATGCACTGATCATGTAATTGATCATGCACTGATCACGTGGCTCATCATGCACTGATCACGTGGCTGATCACACACGTATCACGTGACTGATCATGCACTGATCACGTGACTAATCATGCACTGATCACGTGGCTATCATGCACTGATCACGTGGATATCATGCACTGATCACGTGGCTGATCACACACGTATCACGTGACTGATCATGCACTGATCACGTGGCTATCATGCACTGCTCACGTGGCTGATCATGCATGATCACGCAACTACCATGTACTGGTCACATGACTGATCATGCACTGATCACGTGACTGATCATGCAGTGATCACGTGGCTGTCATGCACTACTCACGTGGCTGATCATGCAATGATCATGTAGCTACCATGTACAGGTCACGTGAATGATCATACACCCATCAGGTGACTGATCATGCACTGATCACGTGGCTATCATGCACTGATCACTAGACTGATCATGCACTGATCACGTCTATATCATGCACTGATCACATGACTGCCCATGCACTGATCACGTGGATGATCATACACTAATCATGTGACAGATCATGCACTGATCACGTGGCTGATCATGCACTGACACTGTGACTGAGCATGGACTGATCACATGACTATCATGTAGTGATCACGTGACTTAATGGCGCTGATCATGTGACTGATCATGCACTGATCATGTTTGCTATCATACACTGATCATGTGCCTCTGGAGGCAATAAACAAAGAGCTGAGTAGGCACGAATCAGTCAGCAGGCAATAATCATGGAACTCAGCTGTGAGGAATCATGCTGCTCAGCTGGCAATAATCAAGCAGCTGAGCAGGCAGGAATTACGCAGCACAGCTGGCAATTGTCAAGCAGATGACAGGCAGGAATCGTGCAGCTCAGCTGGCAATTGTCAAGCAGATGAGCAGACAGTAATCACGCAGCTCAGCAGGCCCAGATCACGTGACTGAGCATGCACTGTTCACGTGGCTGATCATACACTGATCACGTGATTGATCATGCACTGATCACTTGGATATCATGCACTGATCACGTGGCTGATCATACACTGTTCACGTGTCTGACCATGCACTGATCACGTGGCTGATCATACACTGCTCACGTAACTGATCATGCACTGATCACGTGGCTATCATGCACTGATCACGTGGCTGAACATGCACTGTTCACGTGGCTGATCACACACCTGTCACGTGACATATCATGCACTGATCACGTGGAACTCATGCACTGATCACGTGGCTGATCATACTCTGCTCACGTAACTCATCATGCACACATCACGTGGCTATCATGCACTGCTCACGTGGCTCGTCATGGAATGATCACGAAGCTACCATATACTGGTCACGTGACTGATCATGCACAGATCACGTAAATGATCATGCACTGTTCACGTGACTGATCATGTACTGATCACGTGACTGATCATGCACTGATCACGTGGCTATCATGCACTGCTCACGTGGCTGATCATGCAACGATCACGTAGCAACCATGTACTGGTCACGTGACTGATCATGCACTGATCATGTAATTGATCATGCACTGATCACGTGGCTCATCATGCACTGATCACGTGGCTGATCACACACGTATCACGTGACTGATCATGCACTGATCACGTGACTAATCATGCACTGATCACGTGGCTATCATGCACTGATCACGTGGATATCATGCACTGATCACGTGGCTGATCACACACGTATCACCTGACTGATCATGCACTGATCACGTGGCTATCATGCACTGCTCACGTGGCTGATCATGCATGATCACGCAACTACCATGTACTGGTCACATGACTGATCATGCACTGATCACGTGACTGATCATGCAGTGATCACGTGGCTGTCATGCACTACTCACGTGGCTGATCATGCAATGATCATGTAGCTACCATGTACAGGTCACGTGAATGATCATACACCCATCAGGTGACTGATCATGCACTGATCACGTGGCTATCATGCACTGATCACTAGACTGATCATGCACTGATCACGTCTATATCATGCACTGATCACATGACTGCCCATGCACTGATCACGTGGATGATCATACACTAATCATGTGACAGATCATGCACTGATCACGTGGCTGATCATGCACTGACACTGTGACTGAGCATGGACTGATCACATGACTATCATGTAGTGATCACGTGACTTAATGGCGCTGATCATGTGACTGATCATGCACTGATCATGTTTGCTATCATACACTGATCATGTGCCTCTGGAGGCAATAAACAAAGAGCTGAGTAGGCACGAATCAGTCAGCAGGCAATAATCATGGAACTCAGCTGTGAGGAATCATGCTGCTCAGCTGGCAATAATCAAGCAGCTGAGCAGGCAGGAATTACGCAGCACAGCTGGCAATTGTCAAGCAGATGACAGGCAGGAATCGTGCAGCTCAGCTGGCAATTGTCAAGCAGATGAGCAGACAGTAATCACGCAGCTCAGCAGGCCCAGATCACGTGACTGAGCATGCACTGTTCACGTGGCTGATCATACACTGATCACGTGATTGATCATGCACTGATCACTTGGATATCATGCACTGATCACGTGGCTGATCATACACTGTTCACGTGTCTGACCATGCACTGATCACGTGGCTGATCATACACTGCTCACGTAACTGATCATGCACTGATCACGTGGCTATCATGCACTGATCACGTGGCTGAACATGCACTGTTCACGTGGCTGATCACACACCTGTCACGTGACATATCATGCACTGATCACGTGGAACTCATGCACTGATCACGTGGCTGATCATACTCTGCTCACGTAACTCATCATGCACACATCACGTGGCTATCATGCACTGCTCACGTGGCTCGTCATGGAATGATCACGAAGCTACCATATACTGGTCACGTGACTGATCATGCACAGATCACGTAAATGATCATGCACTGTTCACGTGACTGATCATGTACTGATCACGTGACTGATCATGCACTGATCACGTGGCTATCATGCACTGCTCACGTGGCTGATCATGCAACGATCACGTAGCAACCATGTACTGGTCACGTGACTGATCATGCACTGATCATGTAATTGATCATGCACTGATCACGTGGCTCATCATGCACTGATCACGTGGCTGATCACACACGTATCACGTGACTGATCATGCACTGATCACGTGACTAATCATGCACTGATCACGTGGCTATCATGCACTGATCACGTGGATATCATGCACTGATCACGTGGCTGATCACACGTATCACCTGACTGATCATGCACTGATCACGTGGCTATCATGCACTGCTCACGTGGCTGATCATGCATGATCACGCAACTACCATGTACTGGTCACATGACTGATCATGCACTGATCACGTGACTGATCATGCAGTGATCACGTGGCTGTCATGCACTACTCACGTGGCTGATCATGCAATGATCATGTAGCTACCATGTACAGGTCACGTGAATGATCATACACCCATCAGGTGACTGATCATGCACTGATCACGTGGCTATCATGCACTGATCACTAGACTGATCATGCACTGATCACGTCTATATCATGCACTGATCACATGACTGCCCATGCACTGATCACGTGGATGATCATACACTAATCATGTGACAGATCATGCACTGATCACGTGGCTGATCATGCACTGACACTGTGACTGAGCATGGACTGATCACATGACTATCATGTAGTGATCACGTGACTTAATGGCGCTGATCATGTGACTGATCATGCACTGATCATGTTTGCTATCATACACTGATCATGTGCCTCTGGAGGCAATAAACAAAGAGCTGAGTAGGCACGAATCAGTCAGCAGGCAATAATCATGGAACTCAGCTGTGAGGAATCATGCTGCTCAGCTGGCAATAATCAAGCAGCTGAGCAGGCAGGAATTACGCAGCACAGCTGGCAATTGTCAAGCAGATGACAGGCAGGAATCGTGCAGCTCAGCTGGCAATTGTCAAGCAGATGAGCAGACAGTAATCACGCAGCTCAGCAGGCCCAGATCACGTGACTGAGCATGCACTGTTCACGTGGCTGATCATACACTGATCACGTGATTGATCATGCACTGATCACTTGGATATCATGCACTGATCACGTGGCTGATCATACACTGTTCACGTGTCTGACCATGCACTGATCACGTGGCTGATCATACACTGCTCACGTAACTGATCATGCACTGATCACGTGGCTATCATGCACTGATCACGTGGCTGAACATGCACTGTTCACGTGGCTGATCACACACCTGTCACGTGACATATCATGCACTGATCACGTGGAACTCATGCACTGATCACGTGGCTGATCATACTCTGCTCACGTAACTCATCATGCACACATCACGTGGCTATCATGCACTGCTCACGTGGCTCGTCATGGAATGATCACGAAGCTACCATATACTGGTCACGTGACTGATCATGCACAGATCACGTAAATGATCATGCACTGTTCACGTGACTGATCATGTACTGATCACGTGACTGATCATGCACTGATCACGTGGCTATCATGCACTGCTCACGTGGCTGATCATGCAACGATCACGTAGCAACCATGTACTGGTCACGTGACTGATCATGCACTGATCATGTAATTGATCATGCACTGATCACGTGGCTCATCATGCACTGATCACGTGGCTGATCACACACGTATCACGTGACTGATCATGCACTGATCACGTGACTAATCATGCACTGATCACGTGGCTATCATGCACTGATCACGTGGATATCATGCACTGATCACGTGGCTGATCACACACGTATCACCTGACTGATCATGCACTGATCACGTGGCTATCATGCACTGCTCACGTGGCTGATCATGCATGATCACGCAACTACCATGTACTGGTCACATGACTGATCATGCACTGATCACGTGACTGATCATGCAGTGATCACGTGGCTGTCATGCACTACTCACGTGGCTGATCATGCAATGATCATGTAGCTACCATGTACAGGTCACGTGAATGATCATACACCCATCAGGTGACTGATCATGCACTGATCACGTGGCTATCATGCACTGATCACTAGACTGATCATGCACTGATCACGTCTATATCATGCACTGATCACATGACTGCCCATGCACTGATCACGTGGATGATCATACACTAATCATGTGACAGATCATGCACTGATCACGTGGCTGATCATGCACTGACACTGTGACTGAGCATGGACTGATCACATGACTATCATGTAGTGATCACGTGACTTAATGGCGCTGATCATGTGACTGATCATGCACTGATCATGTTTGCTATCATACACTGATCATGTGCCTCTGGAGGCAATAAACAAAGAGCTGAGTAGGCACGAATCAGTCAGCAGGCAATAATCATGGAACTCAGCTGTGAGGAATCATGCTGCTCAGCTGGCAATAATCAAGCAGCTGAGCAGGCAGGAATTACGCAGCACAGCTGGCAATTGTCAAGCAGATGACAGGCAGGAATCGTGCAGCTCAGCTGGCAATTGTCAAGCAGATGAGCAGACAGTAATCACGCAGCTCAGCAGGCCCAGATCACGTGACTGAGCATGCACTGTTCACGTGGCTGATCATACACTGATCACGTGATTGATCATGCACTGATCACTTGGATATCATGCACTGATCACGTGGCTGATCATACACTGTTCACGTGTCTGACCATGCACTGATCACGTGGCTGATCATACACTGCTCACGTAACTGATCATGCACTGATCACGTGGCTATCATGCACTGATCACGTGGCTGAACATGCACTGTTCACGTGGCTGATCACACACCTGTCACGTGACATATCATGCACTGATCACGTGGAACTCATGCACTGATCACGTGGCTGATCATACTCTGCTCACGTAACTCATCATGCACACATCACGTGGCTATCATGCACTGCTCACGTGGCTCGTCATGGAATGATCACGAAGCTACCATATACTGGTCACGTGACTGATCATGCACAGATCACGTAAATGATCATGCACTGTTCACGTGACTGATCATGTACTGATCACGTGACTGATCATGCACTGATCACGTGGCTATCATGCTCTGCTCACGTGGCTGATCATGCAACGATCACGTAGCAACCATGTACTGGTCACGTGACTGATCATGCACTGATCATGTAATTGATCATGCACTGATCACGTGGCTCATCATGCACTGATCACGTGGCTGATCACACACGTATCACGTGACTGATCATGCACTGATCACGTGACTAATCATGCACTGATCACGTGGCTATCATGCACTGATCACGTGGATATCATGCACTGATCACGTGGCTGATCACACACGTATCACCTGACTGATCATGCACTGATCACGTGGCTATCATGCACTGCTCACGTGGCTGATCATGCATGATCACGCAACTACCATGTACTGGTCACATGACTGATCATGCACTGATCACGTGACTGATCATGCAGTGATCACGTGGCTGTCATGCACTACTCACGTGGCTGATCATGCAATGATCATGTAGCTACCATGTACAGGTCACGTGAATGATCATACACCCATCAGGTGACTGATCATGCACTGATCACGTGGCTATCATGCACTGATCACTAGACTGATCATGCACTGATCACGTCTATATCATGCACTGATCACATGACTGCCCATGCACTGATCACGTGGATGATCATACACTAATCATGTGACAGATCATGCACTGATCACGTGGCTGATCATGCACTGACACTGTGACTGAGCATGGACTGATCACATGACTATCATGTAGTGATCACGTGACTTAATGGCGCTGATCATGTGACTGATCATGCACTGATCATGTTTGCTATCATACACTGATCATGTGCCTCTGGAGGCAATAAACAAAGAGCTGAGTAGGCACGAATCAGTCAGCAGGCAATAATCATGGAACTCAGCTGTGAGGAATCATGCTGCTCAGCTGGCAATAATCAAGCAGCTGAGCAGGCAGGAATTACGCAGCACAGCTGGCAATTGTCAAGCAGATGACAGGCAGGAATCGTGCAGCTCAGCTGGCAATTGTCAAGCAGATGAGCAGACAGTAATCACGCAGCTCAGCAGGCCCAGATCACGTGACTGAGCATGCACTGTTCACGTGGCTGATCATACACTGATCACGTGATTGATCATGCACTGATCACTTGGATATCATGCACTGATCACGTGGCTGATCATACACTGTTCACGTGTCTGACCATGCACTGATCACGTGGCTGATCATACACTGCTCACGTAACTGATCATGCACTGATCACGTGGCTATCATGCACTGATCACGTGGCTGAACATGCACTGTTCACGTGGCTGATCACACACCTGTCACGTGACATATCATGCACTGATCACGTGGAACTCATGCACTGATCACGTGGCTGATCATACTCTGCTCACGTAACTCATCATGCACACATCACGTGGCTATCATGCACTGCTCACGTGGCTCGTCATGGAATGATCACGAAGCTACCATATACTGGTCACGTGACTGATCATGCACAGATCACGTAAATGATCATGCACTGTTCACGTGACTGATCATGTACTGATCACGTGACTGATCATGCACTGATCACGTGGCTATCATGCTCTGCTCACGTGGCTGATCATGCAACGATCACGTAGCAACCATGTACTGGTCACGTGACTGATCATGCACTGATCATGTAATTGATCATGCACTGATCACGTGGCTCATCATGCACTGATCACGTGGCTGATCACACACGTATCACGTGACTGATCATGCACTGATCACGTGACTAATCATGCACTGATCACGTGGCTATCATGCACTGATCACGTGGATATCATGCACTGATCACGTGGCTGATCACACACGTATCACCTGACTGATCATGCACTGATCACGTGGCTATCATGCACTGCTCACGTGGCTGATCATGCATGATCACGCAACTACCATGTACTGGTCACATGACTGATCATGCACTGATCACGTGACTGATCATGCAGTGATCACGTGGCTGTCATGCACTACTCACGTGGCTGATCATGCAATGATCATGTAGCTACCATGTACAGGTCACGTGAATGATCATACACCCATCAGGTGACTGATCATGCACTGATCACGTGGCTATCATGCACTGATCACTAGACTGATCATGCACTGATCACGTCTATATCATGCACTGATCACATGACTGCCCATGCACTGATCACGTGGATGATCATACACTAATCATGTGACAGATCATGCACTGATCACGTGGCTGATCATGCACTGACACTGTGACTGAGCATGGACTGATCACATGACTATCATGTAGTGATCACGTGACTTAATGGCGCTGATCATGTGACTGATCATGCACTGATCATGTTTGCTATCATACACTGATCATGTGCCTCTGGAGGCAATAAACAAAGAGCTGAGTAGGCACGAATCAGTCAGCAGGCAATAATCATGGAACTCAGCTGTGAGGAATCATGCTGCTCAGCTGGCAATAATCAAGCAGCTGAGCAGGCAGGAATTACGCAGCACAGCTGGCAATTGTCAAGCAGATGACAGGCAGGAATCGTGCAGCTCAGCTGGCAATTGTCAAGCAGATGAGCAGACAGTAATCACGCAGCTCAGCAGGCCCAGATCACGTGACTGAGCATGCACTGTTCACGTGGCTGATCATACACTGATCACGTGATTGATCATGCACTGATCACTTGGATATCATGCACTGATCACGTGGCTGATCATACACTGTTCACGTGTCTGACCATGCACTGATCACGTGGCTGATCATACACTGCTCACGTAACTGATCATGCACTGATCACGTGGCTATCATGCACTGATCACGTGGCTGAACATGCACTGTTCACGTGGCTGATCACACACCTGTCACGTGACATATCATGCACTGATCACGTGGAACTCATGCACTGATCACGTGGCTGATCATACTCTGCTCACGAAACTCATCATGCACACATCACGTGGCTATCATGCACTGCTCACGTGGCTCGTCATGGAATGATCACGAAGCTACCATATACTGGTCACGTGACTGATCATGCACAGATCACGTAAATGATCATGCACTGTTCACGTGACTGATCATGTACTGATCACGTGACTGATCATGCACTGATCACGTGGCTATCATGCACTGCTCACGTGGCTGATCATGCAACGATCACGTAGCAACCATGTACTGGTCACGTGACTGATCATGCACTGATCATGTAATTGATCATGCACTGATCACGTGGCTCATCATGCACTGATCACGTGGCTGATCACACATCACGTGACTGATCATGCACTGATCACGTGACTAATCATGCACTGATCACGTGGCTATCATGCACTGATCACGTGGATATCATGCACTGATCACGTGGCTGATCACACACGTATCACCTGACTGATCATGCACTGATCACGTGGCTATCATGCACTGCTCACGTGGCTGATCATGCATGATCACGCAACTACCATGTACTGGTCACATGACTGATCATGCACTGATCACGTGACTGATCATGCAGTGATCACGTGGCTGTCATGCACTACTCACGTGGCTGATCATGCAATGATCATGTAGCTACCATGTACAGGTCACGTGAATGATCATACACCCATCAGGTGACTGATCATGCACTGATCACGTGGCTATCATGCACTGATCACTAGACTGATCATGCACTGATCACGTCTATATCATGCACTGATCACATGACTGCCCATGCACTGATCACGTGGATGATCATACACTAATCATGTGACAGATCATGCACTGATCACGTGGCTGATCATGCACTGACACTGTGACTGAGCATGGACTGATCACATGACTATCATGTAGTGATCACGTGACTTAATGGCGCTGATCATGTGACTGATCATGCACTGATCATGTTTGCTATCATACACTGATCATGTGCCTCTGGAGGCAATAAACAAAGAGCTGAGTAGGCACGAATCAGTCAGCAGGCAATAATCATGGAACTCAGCTGTGAGGAATCATGCTGCTCAGCTGGCAATAATCAAGCAGCTGAGCAGGCAGGAATTACGCAGCACAGCTGGCAATTGTCAAGCAGATGACAGGCAGGAATCGTGCAGCTCAGCTGGCAATTGTCAAGCAGATGAGCAGACAGTAATCACGCAGCTCAGCAGGCCCAGATCACGTGACTGAGCATGCACTGTTCACGTGGCTGATCATACACTGATCACGTGATTGATCATGCACTGATCACTTGGATATCATGCACTGATCACGTGGCTGATCATACACTGTTCACGTGTCTGACCATGCACTGATCACGTGGCTGATCATACACTGCTCACGTAACTGATCATGCACTGATCACGTGGCTATCATGCACTGATCACGTGGCTGAACATGCACTGTTCACGTGGCTGATCACACACCTGTCACGTGACATATCATGCACTGATCACGTGGAACTCATGCACTGATCACGTGGCTGATCATACTCTGCTCACGTAACTCATCATGCACACATCACGTGGCTATCATGCACTGCTCACGTGGCTCGTCATGGAATGATCACGAAGCTACCATATACTGGTCACGTGACTGATCATGCACAGATCACGTAAATGATCATGCACTGTTCACGTGACTGATCATGTACTGATCACGTGACTGATCATGCACTGATCACGTGGCTATCATGCACTGCTCACGTGGCTGATCATGCAACGATCACGTAGCAACCATGTACTGGTCACGTGACTGATCATGCACTGATCATGTAATTGATCATGCACTGATCACGTGGCTCATCATGCACTGATCACGTGGCTGATCACACACGTATCACGTGACTGATCATGCACTGATCACGTGACTAATCATGCACTGATCACGTGGCTATCATGCACTGATCACGTGGATATCATGCACTGATCACGTGGCTGATCACACACGTATCACCTGACTGATCATGCACTGATCACGTGGCTATCATGCACTGCTCACGTGGCTGATCATGCATGATCACGCAACTACCATGTACTGGTCACATGACTGATCATGCACTGATCACGTGACTGATCATGCAGTGATCACGTGGCTGTCATGCACTACTCACGTGGCTGATCATGCAATGATCATGTAGCTACCATGTACAGGTCACGTGAATGATCATACACCCATCAGGTGACTGATCATGCACTGATCACGTGGCTATCATGCACTGATCACTAGACTGATCATGCACTGATCACGTCTATATCATGCACTGATCACATGACTGCCCATGCACTGATCACGTGGATGATCATACACTAATCATGTGACAGATCATGCACTGATCACGTGGCTGATCATGCACTGACACTGTGACTGAGCATGGACTGATCACATGACTATCATGTAGTGATCACGTGACTTAATGGCGCTGATCATGTGACTGATCATGCACTGATCATGTTTGCTATCATACACTGATCATGTGCCTCTGGAGGCAATAAACAAAGAGCTGAGTAGGCACGAATCAGTCAGCAGGCAATAATCATGGAACTCAGCTGTGAGGAATCATGCTGCTCAGCTGGCAATAATCAAGCAGCTGAGCAGGCAGGAATTACGCAGCACAGCTGGCAATTGTCAAGCAGATGACAGGCAGGAATCGTGCAGCTCAGCTGGCAATTGTCAAGCAGATGAGCAGACAGTAATCACGCAGCTCAGCAGGCCCAGATCACGTGACTGAGCATGCACTGTTCACGTGGCTGATCATACACTGATCACGTGATTGATCATGCACTGATCACTTGGATATCATGCACTGATCACGTGGCTGATCATACACTGTTCACGTGTCTGACCATGCACTGATCACGTGGCTGATCATACACTGCTCACGTAACTGATCATGCACTGATCACGTGGCTATCATGCACTGATCACGTGGCTGAACATGCACTGTTCACGTGGCTGATCACACACCTGTCACGTGACATATCATGCACTGATCACGTGGAACTCATGCACTGATCACGTGGCTGATCATACTCTGCTCACGTAACTCATCATGCACACATCACGTGGCTATCATGCACTGCTCACGTGGCTCGTCATGGAATGATCACGAAGCTACCATATACTGGTCACGTGACTGATCATGCACAGATCACGTAAATGATCATGCACTGTTCACGTGACTGATCATGTACTGATCACGTGACTGATCATGCACTGATCACGTGGCTATCATGCTCTGCTCACGTGGCTGATCATGCAACGATCACGTAGCAACCATGTACTGGTCACGTGACTGATCATGCACTGATCATGTAATTGATCATGCACTGATCACGTGGCTCATCATGCACTGATCACGTGGCTGATCACACACGTATCACGTGACTGATCATGCACTGATCACGTGACTAATCATGCACTGATCACGTGGCTATCATGCACTGATCACGTGGATATCATGCACTGATCACGTGGCTGATCACACTATCACCTGACTGATCATGCACTGATCACGTGGCTATCATGCACTGATCACGTGGCTGATCATGCATGATCACGCAACTACCATGTACTGGTCACATGACTGATCATGCACTGATCACGTGACTGATCATGCACTGATCACGTGGCTGTCATGCACTACTCACGTGGCTGATCATGCAATGATCATGTAGCTACCATGTACAGGTCACGTGAATGATCATACACCCATCAGGTGACTGATCATGCACTGATCACGTGGCTATCATGCACTGATCACTAGACTGATCATGCACTGATCACGTCTATATCATGCACTGATCACATGACTGCCCATGCACTGATCACGTGGATGATCATACACTAATCATGTGACAGATCATGCACTGATCACGTGGCTGATCATGCACTGACACTGTGACTGAGCATGGACTGATCACATGACTATCATGTAGTGATCACGTGACTTAATGGCGCTGATCATGTGACTGATCATGCACTGATCATGTTTGCTATCATACACTGATCATGTGCCTCTGGAGGCAATAAACAAAGAGCTGAGTAGGCACGAATCAGTCAGCAGGCAATAATCATGGAACTCAGCTGTGAGGAATCATGCTGCTCAGCTGGCAATAATCAAGCAGCTGAGCAGGCAGGAATTACGCAGCACAGCTGGCAATTGTCAAGCAGATGACAGGCAGGAATCGTGCAGCTCAGCTGGCAATTGTCAAGCAGATGAGCAGACAGTAATCACGCAGCTCAGCAGGCCCAGATCACGTGACTGAGCATGCACTGTTCACGTGGCTGATCATACACTGATCACGTGATTGATCATGCACTGATCACTTGGATATCATGCACTGATCACGTGGCTGATCATACACTGTTCACGTGTCTGACCATGCACTGATCACGTGGCTGATCATACACTGCTCACGTAACTGATCATGCACTGATCACGTGGCTATCATGCACTGATCACGTGGCTGAACATGCACTGTTCACGTGGCTGATCACACACCTGTCACGTGACATATCATGCACTGATCACGTGGAACTCATGCACTGATCACGTGGCTGATCATACTCTGCTCACGTAACTCATCATGCACACATCACGTGGCTATCATGCACTGCTCACGTGGTTCGTCATGGAATGATCACGAAGCTACCATATACTGGTCACGTGACTGATCATGCACAGATCACGTAAATGATCATGCACTGTTCACGTGACTGATCATGTACTGATCACGTGACTGATCATGCACTGATCACGTGGCTATCATGCTCTGCTCACGTGGCTGATCATGCAACGATCACGTAGCAACCATGTACTGGTCACGTGACTGATCATGCACTGATCATGTAATTGATCATGCACTGATCACGTGGCTCATCATGCACTGATCACGTGGCTGATCACACACGTATCACGTGACTGATCATGCACTGATCACGTGACTAATCATGCACTGATCACGTGGCTATCATGCACTGATCACGTGGATATCATGCACTGATCACGTGGCTGATCACACACGTATCACCTGACTGATCATGCACTGATCACGTGGCTATCATGCACTGCTCACGTGGCTGATCATGCATGATCACGCAACTACCATGTACTGGTCACATGACTGATCATGCACTGATCACGTGACTGATCATGCACTGATCACGTGGCTGTCATGCACTACTCACGTGGCTGATCATGCAATGATCATGTAGCTACCATGTACAGGTCACGTGAATGATCATACACCCATCAGGTGACTGATCATGCACTGATCACGTGGCTATCATGCACTGATCACTAGACTGATCATGCACTGATCACGTCTATATCATGCACTGATCACATGACTGCCCATGCACTGATCACGTGGATGATCATACACTAATCATGTGACAGATCATGCACTGATCACGTGGCTGATCATGCACTGACACTGTGACTGAGCATGGACTGATCACATGACTATCATGTAGTGATCACGTGACTTAATGGCGCTGATCATGTGACTGATCATGCACTGATCATGTTTGCTATCATACACTGATCATGTGCCTCTGGAGGCAATAAACAAAGAGCTGAGTAGGCACGAATCAGTCAGCAGGCAATAATCATGGAACTCAGCTGTGAGGAATCATGCTGCTCAGCTGGCAATAATCAAGCAGCTGAGCAGGCAGGAATTACGCAGCACAGCTGGCAATTGTCAAGCAGATGACAGGCAGGAATCGTGCAGCTCAGCTGGCAATTGTCAAGCAGATGAGCAGACAGTAATCACGCAGCTCAGCAGGCCCAGATCACGTGACTGAGCATGCACTGTTCACGTGGCTGATCATACACTGATCACGTGATTGATCATGCACTGATCACTTGGATATCATGCACTGATCACGTGGCTGATCATACACTGTTCACGTGTCTGACCATGCACTGATCACGTGGCTGATCATACACTGCTCACGTAACTGATCATGCACTGATCACGTGGCTATCATGCACTGATCACGTGGCTGAACATGCACTGTTCACGTGGCTGATCACACACCTGTCACGTGACATATCATGCACTGATCACGTGGAACTCATGCACTGATCACGTGGCTGATCATACTCTGCTCACGTAACTCATCATGCACACATCACGTGGCTATCATGCACTGCTCACGTGGTTCGTCATGGAATGATCACGGCTACCATATACTGGTCACGTGACTGATCATGCACAGATCACGTAAATGATCATGCACTGTTCACGTGACTGATCATGTACTGATCACGTGACTGATCATGCACTGATCACGTGGCTATCATGCTCTGCTCACGTGGCTGATCATGCAACGATCACGTAGCAACCATGTACTGGTCACGTGACTGATCATGCACTGATCACGTAATTGATCCTGCACTGATCACGTGGCTCATCATGCACTGATCACGTGGCTGATCACACACGTATCACGTGACTGATCATGCACTGATCACGTGACTAATCATGCACTGATCACGTGGCTATCATGCACTGATCACGTGGATATCATGCACTGATCACGTGGCTGATCACACACGTATCACCTGACTGATCATGCACTGATCACGTGGCTATCATGCACTGCTCACGTGGCTGATCATGCATGATCACGCAACTACCATGTACTGGTCACATGACTGATCATGCACTGATCACGTGACTGATCATGCACTGATCACGTGGCTGTCATGCACTACTCACGTGGCTGATCATGCAATGATCATGTAGCTACCATGTACAGGTCACGTGAATGATCATACACCCATCAGGTGACTGATCATGCACTGATCACGTGGCTATCATGCACTGATCACTAGACTGATCATGCACTGATCACGTCTATATCATGCACTGATCACATGACTGCCCATGCACTGATCACGTGGATGATCATACACTAATCATGTGACAGATCATGCACTGATCACGTGGCTGATCATGCACTGACACTGTGACTGAGCATGGACTGATCACATGACTATCATGTAGTGATCACGTGACTTAATGGCGCTGATCATGTGACTGATCATGCACTGATCATGTTTGCTATCATACACTGATCATGTGCCTCTGGAGGCAATAAACAAAGAGCTGAGTAGGCACGAATCAGTCAGCAGGCAATAATCATGGAACTCAGCTGTGAGGAATCATGCTGCTCAGCTGGCAATAATCAAGCAGCTGAGCAGGCAGGAATTACGCAGCACAGCTGGCAATTGTCAAGCAGATGACAGGCAGGAATCGTGCAGCTCAGCTGGCAATTGTCAAGCAGATGAGCAGACAGTAATCACGCAGCTCAGCAGGCCCAGATCACGTGACTGAGCATGCACTGTTCACGTGGCTGATCATACACTGATCACGTGATTGATCATGCACTGATCACTTGGATATCATGCACTGATCACGTGGCTGATCATACACTGTTCACGTGTCTGACCATGCACTGATCACGTGGCTGATCATACACTGCTCACGTAACTGATCATGCACTGATCACGTGGCTATCATGCACTGATCACGTGGCTGAACATGCACTGTTCACGTGGCTGATCACACACCTGTCACGTGACATATCATGCACTGATCACGTGAACTCATGCACTGATCACGTGGCTGATCATACTCTGCTCACGTAACTCATCATGCACACATCACGTGGCTATCATGCACTGCTCACGTGGCTCGTCATGGAATGATCACGAAGCTACCATATACTGGTCACGTGACTGATCATGCACAGATCACGTAAATGATCATGCACTGTTCACGTGACTGATCATGTACTGATCACGTGACTGATCATGCACTGATCACGTGGCTATCATGCTCTGCTCACGTGGCTGATCATGCACGATCACGTAGCAACCATGTACTGGTCACGTGACTGATCATGCACTGATCACGTAATTGATCATGCACTGATCACGTGGCTCATCATGCACTGATCACGTGGCTGATCACACACGTATCACGTGACTGATCATGCACTGATCACGTGACTAATCATGCACTGATCACGTGGCTATCATGCACTGATCACGTGGATATCATGCACTGATCACGTGGCTGATCACACACGTATCACCTGACTGATCATGCACTGATCACGTGGCTATCATGCACTGATCACTGGACTGATCATGCACTGATCACGTCTATATCATGCACTGATCACATGACTGCCCATGCACTGATCACGTGGATGATCATACACTAATCATGTGACAGATCATGCACTGATCACGTGGCTGATCATGCACTGACACTGTGACTGAGCATGGACTGATCACATGACTATCATGTAGTGATCACGTGACTTAATGGCGCTGATCATGTGACTGATCATGCACTGATCATGTTTGCTATCATACACTGATCATGTGCCTCTGGAGGCAATAAACAAAGAGCTGAGTAGGCACGAATCAGTCAGCAGGCAATAATCATGGAACTCAGCTGTGAGGAATCATGCTGCTCAGCTGGCAATAATCAAGCAGCTGAGCAGGCAGGAATTACGCAGCACAGCTGGCAATTGTCAAGCAGATGACAGGCAGGAATCGTGCAGCTCAGCTGGCAATTGTCAAGCAGATGAGCAGACAGTAATCACGCAGCTCAGCAGGCCCAGATCACGTGACTGAGCATGCACTGTTCACGTGGCTGATCATACACTGATCACGTGATTGATCATGCACTGATCACTTGGATATCATGCACTGATCACGTGGCTGATCATACACTGTTCACGTGTCTGACCATGCACTGATCACGTGGCTGATCATACACTGCTCACGTAACTGATCATGCACTGATCACGTGGCTATCATGCACTGATCACGTGGCTGAACATGCACTGTTCACGTGGCTGATCACACACCTGTCACGTGACATATCATGCACTGATCACGTGGAACTCATGCACTGATCACGTGGCTGATCATACTCTGCTCACGTAACTCATCATGCACACATCACGTGGCTATCATGCACTGCTCACGTGGCTCGTCATGGAATGATCACGTAGCTACCATATACTGGTCACGTGACTGATCATGCACAGATCACGTAAATGATCATGCACTGTTCACGTGACTGATCATGTACTGATCACGTGACTGATCATGCACTGATCACGTGGCTATCATGCTCTGCTCACGTGGCTGATCATGCAACGATCACGTAGCAACCATGTACTGGTCACGTGACTGATCATGCACTGATCACGTAATTGATCATGCACTGATCACGTGGCTCATCATGCACTGATCACGTGGCTGATCACACACGTATCACGTGACTGATCATGCACTGATCACGTGACTAATCATGCACTGATCACGTGGCTATCATGCACTGATCACGTGGATATCATGCACTGATCACGTGGCTGATCACACACTATCACGTGACTGATCATGCACTGATCACGTGGCTATCATGCACTGATCACGTGGCTGATCATGCATGATCACGCAACTACCATGTACTGGTCACATGACTGATCATGCACTGATCACGTGACTGATCATGCACTGATCACGTGGCTGTCATGCACTCACGTGGCTGATCATGCAATGATCATGTAGCTACCATGTACAGGTCACGTGAATGATCATACACCCATCAGGTGACTGATCATGCACTGATCACGTGGCTATCATGCACTGATCACTAGACTGATCATGCACTGATCACGTCTATATCATGCACTGATCACATGACTGCCCATGCACTGATCACGTGGATGATCATACACTGATCATGTGACAGATCATGCACTGATCACGTGGCTGATCATGCACTGATCACGTGACTGAGCATGGACTGATCACATGACTATCATGTAGTGATCACGTGACTTAATGGCGCTGATCATGTGACTGATCATGCACTGATCATGTTTGCTATCATACACTGATCATGTGCCTCTGGAGGCAATAAACAAAGAGCTGAGTAGGCACGAATCAGTCAGCAGGCAATAATCATGGAACTCAGCTGTGAGGAATCATGCTGCTCAGCTGGCAATAATCAAGCAGCTGAGCAGGCAGGAATTACGCAGCACAGCTGGCAATTGTCAAGCAGATGACAGGCAGGAATCGTGCAGCTCAGCTGGCAATTGTCAAGCAGATGAGCAGACAGTAATCACGCAGCTCAGCAGGCCCTGATCACGTGACTGAGCATGCACTGTTCACGTGGCTGATCATGCACTGATCACGTGACTGATCATGCACTGATCACGTGGATATCATGCACTGATCACGTGGCTGATCATACACTGATCACGTGTCTGACCATGCACTGATCACGTGGCTGATCATACACTGCTCACGTGACTGATCATGCACTGATCACGTGGCTATCATGCACTGATCACGTGGACTGATCATGCACTGATCACGTCTATATCATGCACTGATCACATGACTGCCCATGCACTGATCACGTGGATGATCATACACTAATCATGTGACAGATCATGCACTGATCACGTGGCTGATCATGCACTGATCACGTGACTGAGCATGGACTGATCACATGACTATCATGTAGTGATCACGTGACTTAATGGCGCTGATCATGTGACTGATCATGCACTGATCATGTTTGCTATCATACACTGATCATGTGCCTCTGGAGGCAATAAACAAAGAGCTGAGTAGGCACGAATCAGTCAGCAGGCAATAATCATGGAACTCAGCTGTGAGGAATCATGCTGCTCAGCTGGCAATAATCAAGCAGCTGAGCAGGCAGGAATTACGCAGCACAGCTGGCAATTGTCAAGCAGATGACAGGCAGGAATCGTGCAGCTCAGCTGGCAATTGTCAAGCAGATGAGCAGACAGTAATCACGCAGCTCAGCAGGCCCAGATCACGTGACTGAGCATGCACTGTTCACGTGGCTGATCATACACTGATCACGTGATTGATCATGCACTGATCACTTGGATATCATGCACTGATCACGTGGCTGATCATACACTGTTCACGTGTCTGACCATGCACTGATCACGTGGCTGATCATACACTGCTCACGTAACTGATCATGCACTGATCACGTGGCTATCATGCACTGATCACGTGGCTGAACATGCACTGTTCACGTGGCTGATCACACACCTGTCACGTGACATATCATGCACTGATCACGTGGCACTCATGCACTGATCACGTGGCTGATCATACTCTGCTCACGTAACTCATCATGCACACATCACGTGGCTATCATGCACTGCTCACGTGGCTCGTCATGGAATGATCACGTAGCTACCATATACTGGTCACGTGACTGATCATGCACTGATCACGTAAATGATCATGCACTGTTCACGTGACTGATCATGCACTGATCACGTGACTGATCATGCACTGATCACGTGGCTATCATGCACTGCTCACGTGGCTGATCATGCAACGATCACGTAGCAACCATGTACTGGTCACGTGACTGATCATGCACTGATCACGTAATTGATCATGCACTGATCACGTGGCTCATCATGCACTGATCACGTGGCTGATCACACACTATCACGTGACTGATCATGCACTGATCACGTGACTAATCATGCACTGATCACGTGGCTATCATGCACTGATCACGTGGATATCATGCACTGATCACGTGGCTGATCACACACTATCACGTGACTGATCATGCACTGATCACGTGGCTATCATGCACTGCTCACGTGGCTGATCATGCATGATCACGCAACTACCATGTACTGGTCACATGACTGATCATGCACTGATCACGTGACTGATCATGCACTGATCACGTGGCTGTCATGCACTACTCACGTGGCTGATCATGCAATGATCATGTAGCTACCATGTACAGGTCACGTGAATGATCATACACCCATCAGGTGACTGATCATGCACTGATCACGTGGCTATCATGCACTGATCACTAGACTGATCATGCACTGATCACGTCTATATCATGCACTGATCACATGACTGCCCATGCACTGATCACGTGGATGATCATACACTAATCATGTGACAGATCATGCACTGATCACGTGGCTGATCATGCACTGACACTGTGACTGAGCATGGACTGATCACATGACTATCATGTAGTGATCACGTGACTTAATGGCGCTGATCATGTGACTGATCATGCACTGATCATGTTTGCTATCATACACTGATCATGTGCCTCTGGAGGCAATAAACAAAGAGCTGAGTAGGCACGAATCAGTCAGCAGGCAATAATCATGGAACTCAGCTGTGAGGAATCATGCTGCTCAGCTGGCAATAATCAAGCAGCTGAGCAGGCAGGAATTACGCAGCACAGCTGGCAATTGTCAAGCAGATGACAGGCAGGAATCGTGCAGCTCAGCTGGCAATTGTCAAGCAGATGAGCAGACAGTAATCACGCAGCTCAGCAGGCCCAGATCACGTGACTGAGCATGCACTGTTCACGTGGCTGATCATACACTGATCACGTGATTGATCATGCACTGATCACTTGGATATCATGCACTGATCACGTGGCTGATCATACACTGTTCACGTGTCTGACCATGCACTGATCACGTGGCTGATCATACACTGCTCACGTAACTGATCATGCACTGATCACGTGGCTATCATGCACTGATCACGTGGCTGAACATGCACTGTTCACGTGGCTGATCACACACCTGTCACGTGACATATCATGCACTGATCACGTGGAACTCATGCACTGATCACGTGGCTGATCATACTCTGCTCACGTAACTCATCATGCACACATCACGTGGCTATCATGCACTGCTCACGTGGCTCGTCATGGAATGATCACGTAGCTACCATATACTGGTCACGTGACTGATCATGCACAGATCACGTAAATGATCATGCACTGTTCACGTGACTGATCATGTACTGATCACGTGACTGATCATGCACTGATCACGTGGCTATCATGCACTGCTCACGTGGCTGATCATGCACGATCACGTAGCAACCATGTACTGGTCACGTGACTGATCATGCACTGATCACGTAATTGATCATGCACTGATCACGTGGCTCATCATGCACTGATCACGTGGCTGATCACACACGTATCACGTGACTGATCATGCACTGATCACGTGACTGATCATGCACTGATCACGTGGCTATCATGCACTGATCACGTGGCTATCATGCACTGATCACGTGGCTGATCACACGTATCACGTGACTGATCATGCACTGATCACGTGGCTATCATGCACTGATCACTAGACTGATCATGCACTGATCACGTCTATATCATGCACTGATCACATGACTGCCCATGCACTGATCACGTGGATGATCATACACTAATCATGTGACAGATCATGCACTGATCACGTGGCTGATCATGCACTGACACTGTGACTGAGCATGGACTGATCACATGACTATCATGTAGTGATCACGTGACTTAATGGCGCTGATCATGTGACTGATCATGCACTGATCATGTTTGCTATCATACACTGATCATGTGCCTCTGGAGGCAATAAACAAAGAGCTGAGTAGGCACGAATCAGTCAGCAGGCAATAATCATGGAACTCAGCTGTGAGGAATCATGCTGCTCAGCTGGCAATAATCAAGCAGCTGAGCAGGCAGGAATTACGCAGCACAGCTGGCAATTGTCAAGCAGATGACAGGCAGGAATCGTGCAGCTCAGCTGGCAATTGTCAAGCAGATGAGCAGACAGTAATCACGCAGCTCAGCAGGCCCAGATCACGTGACTGAGCATGCACTGTTCACGTGGCTGATCATACACTGATCACGTGATTGATCATGCACTGATCACTTGGATATCATGCACTGATCACGTGGCTGATCATACACTGTTCACGTGTCTGACCATGCACTGATCACGTGGCTGATCATACACTGCTCACGTAACTGATCATGCACTGATCACGTGGCTATCATGCACTGATCACGTGGCTGAACATGCACTGTTCACGTGGCTGATCACACACCTGTCACGTGACATATCATGCACTGATCACGTGGAACTCATGCACTGATCACGTGGCTGATCATACTCTGCTCACGTAACTCATCATGCACACATCACGTGGCTATCATGCACTGCTCACGTGGCTCGTCATGGAATGATCACGAAGCTACCATATACTGGTCACGTGACTGATCATGCACAGATCACGTAAATGATCATGCACTGTTCACGTGACTGATCATGTACTGATCACGTGACTGATCATGCACTGATCACGTGGCTATCATGCACTGCTCACGTGGCTGATCATGCAACGATCACGTAGCAACCATGTACTGGTCACGTGACTGATCATGCACTGATCATGTAATTGATCATGCACTGATCACGTGGCTCATCATGCACTGATCACGTGGCTGATCACACGTATCACGTGACTGGTCATGCACTGATCACGTGACTAATCATGCACTGATCACGTGGCTATCATGCACTGATCACGTGGATATCATGCACTGATCACGTGGCTGATCACACACGTATCACCTGACTGATCATGCACTGATCACGTGGCTATCATGCACTGCTCACGTGGCTGATCATGCATGATCACGCAACTACCATGTACTGGTCACATGACTGATCATGCACTGATCACGTGACTGATCATGCAGTGATCACGTGGCTGTCATGCACTACTCACGTGGCTGATCATGCAATGATCATGTAGCTACCATGTACAGGTCACGTGAATGATCATACACCCATCAGGTGACTGATCATGCACTGATCACGTGGCTATCATGCACTGATCACTAGACTGATCATGCACTGATCACGTCTATATCATGCACTGATCACATGACTGCCCATGCACTGATCACGTGGATGATCATACACTAATCATGTGACAGATCATGCACTGATCACGTGGCTGATCATGCACTGACACTGTGACTGAGCATGGACTGATCACATGACTATCATGTAGTGATCACGTGACTTAATGGCGCTGATCATGTGACTGATCATGCACTGATCATGTTTGCTATCATACACTGATCATGTGCCTCTGGAGGCAATAAACAAAGAGCTGAGTAGGCACGAATCAGTCAGCAGGCAATAATCATGGAACTCAGCTGTGAGGAATCATGCTGCTCAGCTGGCAATAATCAAGCAGCTGAGCAGGCAGGAATTACGCAGCACAGCTGGCAATTGTCAAGCAGATGACAGGCAGGAATCGTGCAGCTCAGCTGGCAATTGTCAAGCAGATGAGCAGACAGTAATCACGCAGCTCAGCAGGCCCAGATCACGTGACTGAGCATGCACTGTTCACGTGGCTGATCATACACTGATCACGTGATTGATCATGCACTGATCACTTGGATATCATGCACTGATCACGTGGCTGATCATACACTGTTCACGTGTCTGACCATGCACTGATCACGTGGCTGATCATACACTGCTCACGTAACTGATCATGCACTGATCACGTGGCTATCATGCACTGATCACGTGGCTGAACATGCACTGTTCACGTGGCTGATCACACACCTGTCACGTGACATATCATGCACTGATCACGTGGAACTCATGCACTGATCACGTGGCTGATCATACTCTGCTCACGAAACTCATCATGCACACATCACGTGGCTATCATGCACTGCTCACGTGGCTCGTCATGGAATGATCACGAAGCTACCATATACTGGTCACGTGACTGATCATGCACAGATCACGTAAATGATCATGCACTGTTCACGTGACTGATCATGTACTGATCACGTGACTGATCATGCACTGATCACGTGGCTATCATGCTCTGCTCACGTGGCTGATCATGCAACGATCACGTAGCAACCATGTACTGGTCACGTGACTGATCATGCACTGATCATGTAATTGATCCTGCACTGATCACGTGGCTCATCATGCACTGATCACGTGGCTGATCACACACGTATCACGTGACTGATCATGCACAGATCCCGTGACTAATCATGCACTGATCACGTGGCTATCATGCACTGATCACGTGGATATCATGCACTGATCACGTGGCTGATCACACACGTCACCTGACTGATCATGCACTGATCACGTGGCTATCATGCACTGATCACGTGGCTGATCATGCGATGATCACGCAACTACCATGTACTGGTCACATGACTGATCATGCACTGATCACGTGACTGATCATGCAGTGATCACGTGGCTATCATGCACTACTCACGTGGCTGATCATGCAATGATCATGTAGCTACCATGTACAGGTCACGTGAATGATCATACACCCATCAGGTGACTGATCATGCACTGATCACGTGGCTATCATGCACTGATCACTAGACTGATCATGCACTGATCACGTCTATATCATGCACTGATCACATGACTGCCCATGCACTGATCACGTGGATGATCATACACTAATCATGTGACAGATCATGCACTGATCACGTGGCTGATCATGCACTGACACTGTGACTGAGCATGGACTGATCACATGACTATCATGTAGTGATCACGTGACTTAATGGCGCTGATCATGTGACTGATCATGCACTGATCATGTTTGCTATCATACACTGATCATGTGCCTCTGGAGGCAATAAACAAAGAGCTGAGTAGGCACGAATCAGTCAGCAGGCAATAATCATGGAACTCAGCTGTGAGGAATCATGCTGCTCAGCTGGCAATAATCAAGCAGCTGAGCAGGCAGGAATTACGCAGCACAGCTGGCAATTGTCAAGCAGATGACAGGCAGGAATCGTGCAGCTCAGCTGGCAATTGTCAAGCAGATGAGCAGACAGTAATCACGCAGCTCAGCAGGCCCAGATCACGTGACTGAGCATGCACTGTTCACGTGGCTGATCATACACTGATCACGTGATTGATCATGCACTGATCACTTGGATATCATGCACTGATCACGTGGCTGATCATACACTGTTCACGTGTCTGACCATGCACTGATCACGTGGCTGATCATACACTGCTCACGTAACTGATCATGCACTGATCACGTGGCTATCATGCACTGATCACGTGGCTGAACATGCACTGTTCACGTGGCTGATCACACACCTGTCACGTGACATATCATGCACTGATCACGTGGAACTCATGCACTGATCACGTGGCTGATCATACTCTGCTCACGAAACTCATCATGCACACATCACGTGGCTATCATGCACTGCTCACGTGGCTCGTCATGGAATGATCACGGCTACCATATACTGGTCACGTGACTGATCATGCACTGATCACGTAAATGATCATGCACTGTTCACGTGACTGATCATGTACTGATCACGTGACTGATCATGCACTGATCACGTGGCTATCATGCACTGCTCACGTGGCTGATCATGCAACGATCACGTAGCAACCATGTACTGGTCACGTGACTGATCATGCACTGATCATGTAATTGATCATGCACTGATCACGTGGCTCATCATGCACTGATCCGTGGCTGATCACACACGTATCACGTGACTGATCATGCACTGATCACGTGACTAATCATGCACTGATCACGTGGCTATCATGCACTGATCACGTGGATATCATGCACTGATCACGTGGCTGATCACACGTATCACGTGACTGATCATGCACTGATCACGTGGCTATCATGCACTGCTCACGTGGCTGATCATGCATGATCACGCAACTACCATGTACTGGTCACATGACTGATCATGCACTGATCACGTGACTGATCATGCAGTGATCACGTGGCTATCATGCACTACTCACGTGGCTGATCATGCAATGATCATGTAGCTACCATGTACAGGTCACGTGAATGATCATACACCCATCAGGTGACTGATCATGCACTGATCACGTGGCTATCATGCACTGATCACTAGACTGATCATGCACTGATCACGTCTATATCATGCACTGATCACATGACTGCCCATGCACTGATCACGTGGATGATCATACACTAATCATGTGACAGATCATGCACTGATCACGTGGCTGATCATGCACTGACACTGTGACTGAGCATGGACTGATCACATGACTATCATGTAGTGATCACGTGACTTAATGGCGCTGATCATGTGACTGATCATGCACTGATCATGTTTGCTATCATACACTGATCATGTGCCTCTGGAGGCAATAAACAAAGAGCTGAGTAGGCACGAATCAGTCAGCAGGCAATAATCATGGAACTCAGCTGTGAGGAATCATGCTGCTCAGCTGGCAATAATCAAGCAGCTGAGCAGGCAGGAATTACGCAGCACAGCTGGCAATTGTCAAGCAGATGACAGGCAGGAATCGTGCAGCTCAGCTGGCAATTGTCAAGCAGATGAGCAGACAGTAATCACGCAGCTCAGCAGGCCCAGATCACGTGACTGAGCATGCACTGTTCACGTGGCTGATCATACACTGATCACGTGATTGATCATGCACTGATCACTTGGATATCATGCACTGATCACGTGGCTGATCATACACTGTTCACGTGTCTGACCATGCACTGATCACGTGGCTGATCATACACTGCTCACGTAACTGATCATGCACTGATCACGTGGCTATCATGCACTGATCACGTGGCTGAACATGCACTGTTCACGTGGCTGATCACACACCTGTCACGTGACATATCATGCACTGATCACGTGGAACTCATGCACTGATCACGTGGCTGATCATACTCTGCTCACGTAACTCATCATGCACACATCACGTGGCTATCATGCACTGCTCACGTGGCTCGTCATGGAATGATCACGAAGCTACCATATACTGGTCACGTGACTGATCATGCACAGATCACGTAAATGATCATGCACTGTTCACGTGACTGATCATGTACTGATCACGTGACTGATCATGCACTGATCACGTGGCTATCATGCTCTGCTCACGTGGCTGATCATGCAACGATCACGTAGCAACCATGTACTGGTCACGTGACTGATCATGCACTGATCATGTAATTGATCATGCACTGATCACGTGGCTCATCATGCACTGATCACGTGGCTGATCACACACGTATCACGTGACTGATCATGCACAGATCCGTGACTAATCATGCACTGATCACGTGGCTATCATGCACTGATCACGTGGATATCATGCACTGATCACGTGGCTGATCACACACGTATCACCTGACTGATCATGCACTGATCACGTGGCTATCATGCACTGCTCACGTGGCTGATCATGCATGATCACGCAACTACCATGTACTGGTCACATGACTGATCATGCACTGATCACGTGACTGATCATGCAGTGATCACGTGGCTATCATGCACTACTCACGTGGCTGATCATGCAATGATCATGTAGCTACCATGTACAGGTCACGTGAATGATCATACACCCATCAGGTGACTGATCATGCACTGATCACGTGGCTATCATGCACTGATCACTAGACTGATCATGCACTGATCACGTCTATATCATGCACTGATCACATGACTGCCCATGCACTGATCACGTGGATGATCATACACTAATCATGTGACAGATCATGCACTGATCACGTGGCTGATCATGCACTGACACTGTGACTGAGCATGGACTGATCACATGACTATCATGTAGTGATCACGTGACTTAATGGCGCTGATCATGTGACTGATCATGCACTGATCATGTTTGCTATCATACACTGATCATGTGCCTCTGGAGGCAATAAACAAAGAGCTGAGTAGGCACGAATCAGTCAGCAGGCAATAATCATGGAACTCAGCTGTGAGGAATCATGCTGCTCAGCTGGCAATAATCAAGCAGCTGAGCAGGCAGGAATTACGCAGCACAGCTGGCAATTGTCAAGCAGATGACAGGCAGGAATCGTGCAGCTCAGCTGGCAATTGTCAAGCAGATGAGCAGACAGTAATCACGCAGCTCAGCAGGCCCAGATCACGTGACTGAGCATGCACTGTTCACGTGGCTGATCATACACTGATCACGTGATTGATCATGCACTGATCACTTGGATATCATGCACTGATCACGTGGCTGATCATACACTGTTCACGTGTCTGACCATGCACTGATCACGTGGCTGATCATACACTGCTCACGTAACTGATCATGCACTGATCACGTGGCTATCATGCACTGATCACGTGGCTGAACATGCACTGTTCACGTGGCTGATCACACACCTGTCACGTGACATATCATGCACTGATCACGTGGAACTCATGCACTGATCACGTGGCTGATCATACTCTGCTCACGAAACTCATCATGCACACATCACGTGGCTATCATGCACTGCTCACGTGGCTCGTCATGGAATGATCACGAAGCTACCATATACTGGTCACGTGACTGATCATGCACAGATCACGTAAATGATCATGCACTGTTCACGTGACTGATCATGTACTGATCACGTGACTGATCATGCACTGATCACGTGGCTATCATGCACTGCTCACGTGGCTGATCATGCAACGATCACGTAGCAACCATGTACTGGTCACGTGACTGATCATGCACTGATCATGTAATTGATCCTGCACTGATCACGTGGCTCATCATGCACTGATCACGTGGCTGATCACACTATCACGTGACTGGTCATGCACAGATCCGTGACTAATCATGCACTGATCACGTGGCTATCATGCACTGATCACGTGGATATCATGCACTGATCACGTGGCTGATCACACACGTATCACGTGACTGATCATGCACTGATCACGTGGCTATCATGCACTGCTCACGTGGCTGATCATGCATGATCACGCAACTACCATGTACTGGTCACATGACTGATCATGCACTGATCACGTGACTGATCATGCACTGATCACGTGGCTGTCATGCACTACTCACGTGGCTGATCATGCAATGATCATGTAGCTACCATGTACAGGTCACGTGAATGATCATACACCCATCAGGTGACTGATCATGCACTGATCACGTGGCTATCATGCACTGATCACTAGACTGATCATGCACTGATCACGTCTATATCATGCACTGATCACATGACTGCCCATGCACTGATCACGTGGATGATCATACACTAATCATGTGACAGATCATGCACTGATCACGTGGCTGATCATGCACTGACACTGTGACTGAGCATGGACTGATCACATGACTATCATGTAGTGATCACGTGACTTAATGGCGCTGATCATGTGACTGATCATGCACTGATCATGTTTGCTATCATACACTGATCATGTGCCTCTGGAGGCAATAAACAAAGAGCTGAGTAGGCACGAATCAGTCAGCAGGCAATAATCATGGAACTCAGCTGTGAGGAATCATGCTGCTCAGCTGGCAATAATCAAGCAGCTGAGCAGGCAGGAATTACGCAGCACAGCTGGCAATTGTCAAGCAGATGACAGGCAGGAATCGTGCAGCTCAGCTGGCAATTGTCAAGCAGATGAGCAGACAGTAATCACGCAGCTCAGCAGGCCCAGATCACGTGACTGAGCATGCACTGTTCACGTGGCTGATCATACACTGATCACGTGATTGATCATGCACTGATCACTTGGATATCATGCACTGATCACGTGGCTGATCATACACTGTTCACGTGTCTGACCATGCACTGATCACGTGGCTGATCATACACTGCTCACGTAACTGATCATGCACTGATCACGTGGCTATCATGCACTGATCACGTGGCTGAACATGCACTGTTCACGTGGCTGATCACACACCTGTCACGTGACATATCATGCACTGATCACGTGGAACTCATGCACTGATCACGTGGCTGATCATACTCTGCTCACGTAACTCATCATGCACACATCACGTGGCTATCATGCACTGCTCACGTGGCTCGTCATGGAATGATCACGAAGCTACCATATACTGGTCACGTGACTGATCATGCACTGATCACGTAAATGATCATGCACTGATCACGTGACTGATCATGCACTGATCACGTGACTGATCATGCACTGATCACGTGGCTATCATGCACTGCTCACGTGGCTGATCATGCACGATCACGTAGCAACCATGTACTGGTCACGTGACTGATCATGCACTGATCACGTGATTGATCATGCACTGATCACGTGGCTATCATGCACTGATCACGTGGCTGATCATGTATCACGTGACTGATCATGCACTGATCACGTGACTGATCATGCACTGATCACGTGGCTATCATGCACTCACGTGATCATGCACTGATCACGTGGCTGATCATGCACTGATCACGTGACTGATCATGCACTGATCACGTGGCTATCATGCACTGATCACTGACTGATCATGCACTGATCACGTCTATATCATGCACTGATCACATGACTGCCCATGCACTGATCACGTGGATGATCATACACTAATCATGTGACAGATCATGCACTGATCACGTGGCTGATCATGCACTGACACTGTGACTGAGCATGGACTGATCACATGACTATCATGTAGTGATCACGTGACTTAATGGCGCTGATCATGTGACTGATCATGCACTGATCATGTTTGCTATCATACACTGATCATGTGCCTCTGGAGGCAATAAACAAAGAGCTGAGTAGGCACGAATCAGTCAGCAGGCAATAATCATGGAACTCAGCTGTGAGGAATCATGCTGCTCAGCTGGCAATAATCAAGCAGCTGAGCAGGCAGGAATTACGCAGCACAGCTGGCAATTGTCAAGCAGATGACAGGCAGGAATCGTGCAGCTCAGCTGGCAATTGTCAAGCAGATGAGCAGACAGTAATCACGCAGCTCAGCAGGCCCAGATCACGTGACTGAGCATGCACTGTTCACGTGGCTGATCATACACTGATCACGTGATTGATCATGCACTGATCACTTGGATATCATGCACTGATCACGTGGCTGATCATACACTGTTCACGTGTCTGACCATGCACTGATCACGTGGCTGATCATACACTGCTCACGTAACTGATCATGCACTGATCACGTGGCTATCATGCACTGATCACGTGGCTGAACATGCACTGTTCACGTGGCTGATCACACACCTGTCACGTGACATATCATGCACTGATCACGTGGAACTCATGCACTGATCACGTGGCTGATCATACTCTGCTCACGAAACTCATCATGCACACATCACGTGGCTATCATGCACTGCTCACGTGGCTCGTCATGGAATGATCACGAAGCTACCATATACTGGTCACGTGACTGATCATGCACAGATCACGTAAATGATCATGCACTGTTCACGTGACTGATCATGTACTGATCACGTGACTGATCATGCACTGATCACGTGGCTATCATGCTGCTCACGTGGCTGATCATGCAACGATCACGTAGCAACCATGTACTGGTCACGTGACTGATCATGCACTGATCATGTAATTGATCATGCACTGATCACGTGGCTCATCATGCACTGATCACGTGGCTGATCACACACGTATCACGTGACTGATCATGCACAGATCACGTGACTAATCATGCACTGATCACGTGGCTATCATGCACTGATCACGTGGATATCATGCACTGATCACGTGGCTGATCACACACGTATCACGTGACTGATCATGCACTGATCACGTGGCTATCATGCACTGCTCACGTGGCTGATCATGCATGATCACGCAACTACCATGTACTGGTCACATGACTGATCATGCACTGATCACGTGACTGATCATGCAGTGATCACGTGGCTGTCATGCACTACTCACGTGGCTGATCATGCAATGATCATGTAGCTACCATGTACAGGTCACGTGAATGATCATACACCCATCAGGTGACTGATCATGCACTGATCACGTGGCTATCATGCACTGATCACTAGACTGATCATGCACTGATCACGTCTATATCATGCACTGATCACATGACTGCCCATGCACTGATCACGTGGATGATCATACACTAATCATGTGACAGATCATGCACTGATCACGTGGCTGATCATGCACTGACACTGTGACTGAGCATGGACTGATCACATGACTATCATGTAGTGATCACGTGACTTAATGGCGCTGATCATGTGACTGATCATGCACTGATCATGTTTGCTATCATACACTGATCATGTGCCTCTGGAGGCAATAAACAAAGAGCTGAGTAGGCACGAATCAGTCAGCAGGCAATAATCATGGAACTCAGCTGTGAGGAATCATGCTGCTCAGCTGGCAATAATCAAGCAGCTGAGCAGGCAGGAATTACGCAGCACAGCTGGCAATTGTCAAGCAGATGACAGGCAGGAATCGTGCAGCTCAGCTGGCAATTGTCAAGCAGATGAGCAGACAGTAATCACGCAGCTCAGCAGGCCCAGATCACGTGACTGAGCATGCACTGTTCACGTGGCTGATCATACACTGATCACGTGATTGATCATGCACTGATCACTTGGATATCATGCACTGATCACGTGGCTGATCATACACTGTTCACGTGTCTGACCATGCACTGATCACGTGGCTGATCATACACTGCTCACGTAACTGATCATGCACTGATCACGTGGCTATCATGCACTGATCACGTGGCTGAACATGCACTGTTCACGTGGCTGATCACACACCTGTCACGTGACATATCATGCACTGATCACGTGGAACTCATGCACTGATCACGTGGCTGATCATACTCTGCTCACGAAACTCATCATGCACACATCACGTGGCTATCATGCACTGCTCACGTGGCTCGTCATGGAATGATCACGAAGCTACCATATACTGGTCACGTGACTGATCATGCACAGATCACGTAAATGATCATGCACTGTTCACGTGACTGATCATGTACTGATCACGTGACTGATCATGCACTGATCACGTGGCTATCATGCTCTGCTCACGTGGCTGATCATGCAACGATCACGTAGCAACCATGTACTGGTCACGTGACTGATCATGCACTGATCATGTAATTGATCATGCACTGATCACGTGGCTCATCATGCACTGATCCGTGGCTGATCACACGTATCACGTGACTGATCATGCACTGATCACGTGACTAATCATGCACTGATCACGTGGCTATCATGCACTGATCACGTGGATATCATGCACTGATCACGTGGCTGATCACACGTATCACCTGACTGATCATGCACTGATCACGTGGCTATCATGCACTGCTCACGTGGCTGATCATGCATGATCACGCAACTACCATGTACTGGTCACATGACTGATCATGCACTGATCACGTGACTGATCATGCAGTGATCACGTGGCTATCATGCACTACTCACGTGGCTGATCATGCAATGATCATGTAGCTACCATGTACAGGTCACGTGAATGATCATACACCCATCAGGTGACTGATCATGCACTGATCACGTGGCTATCATGCACTGATCACTAGACTGATCATGCACTGATCACGTCTATATCATGCACTGATCACATGACTGCCCATGCACTGATCACGTGGATGATCATACACTAATCATGTGACAGATCATGCACTGATCACGTGGCTGATCATGCACTGACACTGTGACTGAGCATGGACTGATCACATGACTATCATGTAGTGATCACGTGACTTAATGGCGCTGATCATGTGACTGATCATGCACTGATCATGTTTGCTATCATACACTGATCATGTGCCTCTGGAGGCAATAAACAAAGAGCTGAGTAGGCACGAATCAGTCAGCAGGCAATAATCATGGAACTCAGCTGTGAGGAATCATGCTGCTCAGCTGGCAATAATCAAGCAGCTGAGCAGGCAGGAATTACGCAGCACAGCTGGCAATTGTCAAGCAGATGACAGGCAGGAATCGTGCAGCTCAGCTGGCAATTGTCAAGCAGATGAGCAGACAGTAATCACGCAGCTCAGCAGGCCCAGATCACGTGACTGAGCATGCACTGTTCACGTGGCTGATCATACACTGATCACGTGATTGATCATGCACTGATCACTTGGATATCATGCACTGATCACGTGGCTGATCATACACTGTTCACGTGTCTGACCATGCACTGATCACGTGGCTGATCATACACTGCTCACGTAACTGATCATGCACTGATCACGTGGCTATCATGCACTGATCACGTGGCTGAACATGCACTGTTCACGTGGCTGATCACACACCTGTCACGTGACATATCATGCACTGATCACGTGGAACTCATGCACTGATCACGTGGCTGATCATACTCTGCTCACGTAACTCATCATGCACACATCACGTGGCTATCATGCACTGCTCACGTGGCTCGTCATGGAATGATCACGAAGCTACCATATACTGGTCACGTGACTGATCATGCACAGATCACGTAAATGATCATGCACTGTTCACGTGACTGATCATGTACTGATCACGTGACTGATCATGCACTGATCACGTGGCTATCATGCACTGCTCACGTGGCTGATCATGCAACGATCACGTAGCAACCATGTACTGGTCACGTGACTGATCATGCACTGATCATGTAATTGATCATGCACTGATCACGTGGCTCATCATGCACTGATCACGTGGCTGATCACACACGTATCACGTGACTGATCATGCACTGATCACGTGACTAATCATGCACTGATCACGTGGCTATCATGCACTGATCACGTGGATATCATGCACTGATCACGTGGCTGATCACACACGTATCACCTGACTGATCATGCACTGATCACGTGGCTATCATGCACTGCTCACGTGGCTGATCATGCATGATCACGCAACTACCATGTACTGGTCACATGACTGATCATGCACTGATCACGTGACTGATCATGCAGTGATCACGTGGCTGTCATGCACTACTCACGTGGCTGATCATGCAATGATCATGTAGCTACCATGTACAGGTCACGTGAATGATCATACACCCATCAGGTGACTGATCATGCACTGATCACGTGGCTATCATGCACTGATCACTAGACTGATCATGCACTGATCACGTCTATATCATGCACTGATCACATGACTGCCCATGCACTGATCACGTGGATGATCATACACTAATCATGTGACAGATCATGCACTGATCACGTGGCTGATCATGCACTGACACTGTGACTGAGCATGGACTGATCACATGACTATCATGTAGTGATCACGTGACTTAATGGCGCTGATCATGTGACTGATCATGCACTGATCATGTTTGCTATCATACACTGATCATGTGCCTCTGGAGGCAATAAACAAAGAGCTGAGTAGGCACGAATCAGTCAGCAGGCAATAATCATGGAACTCAGCTGTGAGGAATCATGCTGCTCAGCTGGCAATAATCAAGCAGCTGAGCAGGCAGGAATTACGCAGCACAGCTGGCAATTGTCAAGCAGATGACAGGCAGGAATCGTGCAGCTCAGCTGGCAATTGTCAAGCAGATGAGCAGACAGTAATCACGCAGCTCAGCAGGCCCAGATCACGTGACTGAGCATGCACTGTTCACGTGGCTGATCATACACTGATCACGTGATTGATCATGCACTGATCACTTGGATATCATGCACTGATCACGTGGCTGATCATACACTGTTCACGTGTCTGACCATGCACTGATCACGTGGCTGATCATACACTGCTCACGTAACTGATCATGCACTGATCACGTGGCTATCATGCACTGATCACGTGGCTGAACATGCACTGTTCACGTGGCTGATCACACACCTGTCACGTGACATATCATGCACTGATCACGTGGAACTCATGCACTGATCACGTGGCTGATCATACTCTGCTCACGAAACTCATCATGCACACATCACGTGGCTATCATGCACTGCTCACGTGGTTCGTCATGGAATGATCACGAAGCTACCATATACTGGTCACGTGACTGATCATGCACAGATCACGTAAATGATCATGCACTGTTCACGTGACTGATCATGTACTGATCACGTGACTGATCATGCACTGATCACGTGGCTATCATGCACTGCTCACGTGGCTGATCATGCAACGATCACGTAGCAACCATGTACTGGTCACGTGACTGATCATGCACTGATCATGTAATTGATCATGCACTGATCACGTGGCTCATCATGCACTGATCCGTGGCTGATCACACACGTATCACGTGACTGATCATGCACTGATCACGTGACTAATCATGCACTGATCACGTGGCTATCATGCACTGATCACGTGGATATCATGCACTGATCACGTGGCTGATCACACACGTATCACCTGACTGATCATGCACTGATCACGTGGCTATCATGCACTGCTCACGTGGCTGATCATGCGATGATCACGCAACTACCATGTACTGGTCACATGACTGATCATGCACTGATCACGTGACTGATCATGCAGTGATCACGTGGCTGTCATGCACTACTCACGTGGCTGATCATGCAATGATCATGTAGCTACTATGTACAGGTCACGTGAATGATCATACACCCATCAGGTGACTGATCATGCACTGATCACGTGGCTATCATGCACTGATCACTAGACTGATCATGCACTGATCACGTCTATATCATGCACTGATCACATGACTGCCCATGCACTGGTCACGTGGATGATCATACACTAATCATGTGACAGATCATGCACTGATCACGTGGCTGATCATGCACTGACACTGTGACTGAGCATGGACTGATCACATGACTATCAGGTAGTGATCACGTGACTTAATGGCGCTGATCATGTGACTGATCATGCACTGATCATGTTTGCTATCATACACTGATCATGTGCCTCTGGAGGCAATAAACAAAGAGCTGAGTAGGCACGAATCAGTCAGCAGGCAATAATCATGGAACTCAGCTGCGAGGAATCATGCTGCTCAGCTGGCAATAATCAAGCAGCTGAGCAGGCAGGAATTACGCAGCACAGCTGGCAATTGTCAAGCAGATGACAGGCAGGAATCGTGCAGCCCAGCTGGCAATTGTCAAGCAGATGAGCAGACAGTAATCACGCAGCTCAGCAGGCCCAGATCACGTGACTGAGCATGCACTGTTCACGTGGCTGATCATACACCGATCACGTGATTGATCATGCACTGATCACGTGGATATCATGCACTGATCACGTGGCTGATCATACACTGTTCACGTGTCCGACCATGCACTGATCACGTGGCTGATCATACACTGCTCACGTAACTGATCATGCACTGATCACGTGGCTATCATGCACTGATCACGTGGCTGAACATGCACTGTTCACGTGGCTGATCACACACCTGTCACGTGACATATCATGCACTGATCACCTGGAACTCATGCACTGATCACGTGGCTGATCATACTCTGCTCACGAAACTCATCATGCACACATCACGTGGCTATCATGCACTGCTCACGTGTTTCGTCATGGAATGATCACGAAGCTACCATATACTGGTCACGTGACTGATCATGCACAGATCACGTAAATGATCATGCACTGTTCACGTGACTGATCATGTACTGATCACGTGACTGATCATGCACTGATCACGTGGCTATCATGCTCTGCCTACGTGGCTGATCATGCAACGATCACGTAGCAACCATGTACTGGTCACGTGACTGATCATGCACTGATCATGCAATTGATCCTGCACTGATCACGTGGCTCATCATGCACTGATCACGTGGCTGATCACACACGTATCACGTGACTGATCATGCACTGATCACGTGACTAATCATGCACTGATCACGTGGCTATCATGCACTGATCACGTGGATATCATGCACTGATCACGTGGCTGATCACACACGTATCACCTGACTGATCATGCACTGATCACGTGGCTATCATGCACTGCTCACGTGGCTGATCATGCATGATCACGCAACTACCATGTACTGGTCACATGACTGATCATGCACTGATCACGTGACTGATCATGCAGTGATCACGTGGCTGTCATGCACTACTCACGTGGCTGATCATGCAATGATCATGTAGCTACCATGTACAGGTCACGTGAATGATCATACACCCACCAGGTGACTGATCATGCACTGATCACGTGGCTATCATGCACTGATCACTAGACTGATCATGCACTGATCACGCCTATATCATGCACTGATCACATGACTGCCCATGCACTGGTCACGTGGATGATCATACACTAATCATGTGACAGATCATGCACTGATCACGTGGCTGATCATGCACTGACACTGTGACTGAGCATGGACTGATCACATGACTATCATGCAGTGATCACGTGACTTAATGGCGCTGATCATGTGACTGATCATGCACTGATCATGTTTGCTATCATACACTGATCATGTGCCTCTGGAGGCAATAAACAAAGAGCTGAGTAGGCACGAATCAGTCAGCAGGCAATAATCATGGAACTCAGCTGTGAGGAATCATGCTGCTCAGCTGGCAATAATCAAGCAGCTGAGCAGGCAGGAATTACGCAGCACAGCTGGCAATTGTCAAGCAGATGACAGGCAGGAATCGTGCAGCCCAGCTGGCAATTGTCAAGCAGATGAGCAGACAGTAATCACGCAGCTCAGCAGGCCCAGATTACGTGACTGAGCATGCACTGTTCACGTGGCTGATCATACACTGATCACGTGATTGATCATGCACTGATCACTTGGATATCATGCACTGATCACGTGGCTGATCATACACTGTCCACGTGTCTGACCATGCACTGATCACGTGGCTGATCATACACTGCCCACGTAACTGATAATGCACTTATCACGTGGCTATCATGCACTGATCACGTGGCTGATCATGCACTGTTCACGTGGCTGATCACACACCTGTCACGTGACATATCATGCACTGATCACGTGGAACTCATGCACTGATCACGTGGCTGATCATACTCTGCTCACGAACTCATCATGCACACATCACGTGGCTATCATGCACTGCTCACGTGGCTCGTCATGGAATGATCACGAAGCTACCATATACTGGTCACGTGACTGATCATGCACAGATCACGTAAATGATCATGCACTGTTCACGTGACTGATCATGTACTGATCACGTGACTGATCATGCACTGATCACGTGGCTATCATGCACTGCTCACGTGGCTGATCATGCAACGATCACGTAGCAACCATGTACTGGTCACGTGACTGATCATGCACTGATCACGCAATTGATCATGCACTGATCACGTGGCTCATCATGCACTGATCCGTGGCTGATCACACACGTATCACGTGACTGATCATGCACTGATCACGTGACTAATCATGCACTGATCACGTGGCTATCATGCACTGATCACGTGGATATCATGCACTGATCACGTGGCTGATCACACACGTATCACCTGACTGATCATGCACTGATCACGTGGCTATCATGCACTGCTCACGTGGCTGATCATGCATGATCACGCAACTACCATGTACTGGTCACATGACTGATCATGCACTGATCACGTGACTGATCATGCAGTGATCACGGGGCTGTCATGCACTACTCACGTGGCTGATCATGCAATGATCATGTAGCTACCATGTACAGGTCACGTGAATGATCATACACCCATCAGGTGACTGACCATGCACTGATCACGTGGCTATCATGCACTGATCACTAGACTGATCATGCACTGATCACGCCTATATCATGCACTGATCACGTGCCTGGCCATGCACTGATCACGTGGATGATCATACACTAATCATGTGACAGATCATGCACTGATCACGTGGCTGATCATGCACTGACACTGTGACTGAGCATGGACTGATCACATGACTATCGTGTAGTGATCACGTGACTTAATGGCGCCGATCATGTGACTGATCATGCACTGATCATGTTTGCTATCATACACTGATCATGTGCCTCTGGAGGCAATAAACAAAGAGCTGAGTAGGCACGAATCAGCCAGCAGGCAATAATCATGGAACTCAGCTGTGAGGAATCATGCTGCTCAGCTGGCAATAATCAAGCAGCTGAGCAGGCAGGAATTACGCAGCACAGCTGACAATTGTCAAGCAGATGACAGGCAGGAATCGTGCAGCTCAGCTGGCAATTGTCAAGCAGATGAGCAGACAGTAATCACGAGCTCAGCAGGCCCAGATCACGTGACTGAGCATGCACTGTTCACGTGGCTGATCATACACTGATCACGTGATTGATCATGCACTGATCACTTGGATATCATGCACTGATCACGTGGCTGATCATACACTGTTCACGTGTTCGACCATGCACTGATCACGTGGCTGATCATACACTGCTCACGTAACTGATCATGCACTGATCACGTGGCTATCATGCACTGATCACGTGGCTGAACATGCACTGTTCACGTGGCTGATCACACACCTGTCACGTGACATATCATGCACTGATCACGTGGAACTCATGCACTGATCACGTGGCTGATCATACTCTGCTCACGTAACTCATCATGCACACATCACGTGGCTATCATGCACTGCTCACGTGGTTCGTCATGGAATGATCACGAAGCTACCATATACTGGTCACGTGACTGATCATGCACAGATCACGTAAATGATCATGCACTGTTCACGTGACTGATCATGTACTGATCACGTGACTGATCATGCACTGATCACGTGGCTATCATGCTCTGCCCACGTGGCTGATCATGCAACGATCACGTAGCAACCATGTACTGGTCACGTGACTGATCATGCACTGATCATGTAATTGATCCTGCACTGATCACGTGGCTCATCATGCACTGATCACATGGCTGATCACACACGTATCACGTGACTGATCATGCACAGATCACGTGACTAATCATGCACTGATCACGTGGCTATCATGCACTGATCACGTGGATATCATGCACTGATCACGTGGCTGATCACACGTATCACCTGACTGATCATGCACTGATCACGTGGCTATCATGCACCGCTCACGTGGCTGATCATGCATGATCACGCAACTACCATGTACTGGTCACATGACTGATCATGCACTGATCACGTGACTGATCATGCAGCGATCACGTGGCTGTCATGCACTACTCACGTGGCTGATCATGCAATGATCATGTAGCTACCATGTACAGGTCACGTGAATGATCATACACCCATCAGGTGACTGACCATGCACTGATCACGTGGCTATCATGCACTGATCACTAGACTGATCATGCACTGATCACGCCTATATCATGCACTGATCACATGACTGCCCATGCACTGGTCACGTGGATGATCATACACTAATCATGTGACAGATCATGCACTGATCACGTGGCTGATCATGCACTGACACTGTGACTGAGCATGGACTGATCACATGACTATCATGTAGTGATCACGTGACTTAATGGCGCTGATCATGTGACTGATCATGCACTGATCATGTTTGCTATCATACACTGATCATGTGCCTCTGGAGGCAATAAACAAAGAGCTGAGTAGGCACGAATCAGTCAGCAGGCAACAATCATGGAACTCAGCTGTGAGGAATCATGCTGCTCAGCTGGCAATAATCAAGCAGCTGAGCAGGCAGGAATTACGCAGCACAGCTGGCAATTGTCAAGCAGATGACAGGCAGGAATCGTGCAGCTCAGCTGGCAATTGTCAAGCAGATGAGCAGACAGTAATCACGCAGCTCAGCAGGCCCAGATCACGTGACTGAGCATGCACTGTTCACGTGGCTGATCATACACTGATCACGTGATTGATCATGCACTGATCACTTGGATATCATGCACTGATCACGTGGCTGATCATACACTGTTCACGTGTCTGACCATGCACTGATCACGTGGCTGATCATACACTGCTCACGTAACTGATAATGCACTGATCACGTGGCTATCATGCACTGATCACGTGGCTGAACATGCACTGTTCACGTGGCTGATCACACACCTGTCACGCGACATATCATGCACTGATCACCTGGAACTCATGCACTGATCACGTGGCTGATCATACTCTGCTCACGAAACTCATCATGCACACATCACGTGGCAATCATGCACTGCTCACGTGGTTCGTCATGGAATGATCACGAAGCTACCATATACTGGTCACGTGACTGATCATGCACAGATCACGTAAATGATCATGCACTGTTCACGTGACTGATCATGTACTGATCACGTGACTGATCATGCACTGATCACGTGGCTATCATGCTCTGCTCACGTGGCTGATCATGCAACCATCACGTAGCAACCATGTACTGGTCACGTGACTGATCATGCACTGATCATGTAATTGATCATGCACTGATCACGTGGCTCATCATGCACTGATCCGTGGCTGATCACACACGTATCACGTGACTGGTCATGCACAGATCCCGTGACTAATCATGCACTGATCACGTGGCTATCATGCACTGATCACGCGGATATCATGCACTGATCACGTGGCTGATCACAGACGTATCACCTGACTGATCATGCACTGATCACGTGGCTATCATGCACTGCTCACGTGGCTGATCATGCATGATCACGCAACTACCATGCACTGGTCACATGACTGATCATGCACTGATCACGTGACTGATCATGCAGTGATCACGTGGCTGTCATGCACTACTCACGTGGCTGATCATGCAATGATCATGTAGCTACCATGTACAGGTCACGTGAATGATCATACACCCATCAGGTGACTGATCATGCACTGATCACGTGGCTATCATGCACTGATCACTAGACTGATCATGCACTGATCACGCCTATATCATGCACTGATCACATGACTGCCCATGCACCGGTCACGTGGATGATCATACACTAATCATGTGACAGATCATGCACTGATCACGTGGCTGATGATGCACTGACACTGTGACTGAGCATGGACTGATCACATGACTATCATGTAGTGATCACGTGACTTAATGGCGCTGATCATGTGACTGATCATGCACTGATTATGTTTGCTATCATACACTGATCATGTGCCTCTGGAGGCAATAAACAAAGAGCTGAGTAGGCACGAATCAGTCAGCAGGCAATAATCATGGAACTCAGCTGTGAGAAATCATGCTGCTCAGCTGGCAATAATCAAGCAGCTGAGCAGGCAGGAATTACGCAGCACAGCTGGCAATTGTCAAGCAGATGACAGGCAGGAATCGTGCAGCTCAGCTGGCAATTGTCAAGCAGATGAGCAGACAGTAATCACACAGCTCAGCAGGCCCAGATCACGTGACTGAGCATGCACTGTTCACGTGGCTGATCATACACCGATCACGTGATTGATCATGCACTGATCACTTGGATATCATGCACTGATCACGTGGCTGATCATACACTGTTCACGTGTTCGACCATGCACTGATCACGTGGCTGATCATACACTGCTCACGTAACTGATAATGCACTGATCACGTGGCTATCATGCACTGATCACGTGGCTGAACATGCACTGTTCACGTGGCTGATCACACACCTGTCACGTGACATATCATGCACTGATCACGTGGAACTCATGCACTGATCACGTGGCTGATCATACTCTGCTCACGAAACTCATCATGCACACATCACGTGGCTATCATGCACTGCTCACGTGGCTCGTCATGGAATGATCACGAAGCTACCATATACTGGTCACGTGACTGATCATGCACAGATCACGTAAATGATCATGCACTGTTCACGTGACTGATCATGTACTGATCACGTGACTGATCATGCACTGATCACGTGGCTATCATGCACTGCTCACGTGGCTGATCATGCAACGATCACGTAGCAACCATGTACTGGTCACGTGACTGATCATGCACTGATCATGTAATTGATCATGCACTGATCACGTGGCTCATCACGCACCGATCACGTGGCTGATCACACACGTATCACGTGACTGATCATGCACTGATCACGTGACTAATCATGCACTGATCACGTGGCTATCATGCACTGATCACGTGGATATCATGCACTGATCACGTGGCTGATCACACACATCACCTGACTGATCATGCACTGATCACGTGGCTATCATGCACTGCTCACGTGGCTGATCATGCATGATCACGCAACTACCATGTACTGGTCACATGACTGATCATGCACTGATCACGTGACTGATCATGCAGTGATCACGTGGCTGTCATGCACTACTCACGTGGCTGATCATGCAATGATCATGTAGCTACCATGTACAGGTCACGTGAATGATCATACACCCATCAGGTGACTGATCATGCACTGATCACGTGGCTATCATGCACTGATCACTAGACTGATCATGCACTGATCACGCCTATATCATGCACTGATCACATGACTGCCCATGCACTGGTCACGTGGATGATCATACACTAATCATGTGACAGATCATGCACTGATCACGTGGCTGATCATGCACTGACACTGTGACTGAGCATGGACTGATCACATGACTATCATGTAGTGATCACGTGACTTAATGGCGCTGATCATGTGACTGATCATGCACTGATCATGTTTGCTATCATACACTGATCATGTGCCTCTGGAGGCAATAAACAAAGAGCTGAGTAGGCACGAATCAGTCAGCAGGCAACAATCATGGAACTCAGCTGTGAGGAATCATGCTGCTCAGCTGGCAATAATCAAGCAGCTGAGCAGGCAGGAATTACGCAGCACAGCTGGCAATTGTCAAGCAGATGACAGGCAGGAATCGTGCAGCTCAGCTGGCAATTGTCAAGCAGATGAGCAGACAGTAATCACGCAGCTCAGCAGGCCCAGATCACGTGACTGAGCATGCACTGTTCACGTGGCTGATCATACACTGATCACGTGATTGATCATGCACTGATCACTTGGATATCATGCACTGATCACGTGGCTGATCATACACTGTTCACGCGTCTGACCATGCACTGATCACGTGGCTGATCATACACTGCTCACGTAACTGATAATGCACTTATCACGTGGCTATCATGCACTGATCACGTGGCTGAACATGCACTGTTCACGTGGCTGATCACACACCTGTCACGTGACATATCATGCACTGATCACGTGGAACTCATGCACTGATCACGTGGCTGATCATACTCTGCTCACGAACTCATCATGCACACATCACGTGGCTATCATGCACTGCTCACGTGGCTCGTCATGGAATGATCACGAGCTACCATATACTGGTCACGTGACTGATCATGCACAGATCACGTAAATGATCATGCACCGTTCACGTGACTGATCACGTACTGATCACGTGACTGATCATGCACTGATCACGTGGCTATCATGCTCTGCTCACGTGGCTGATCATGCAACGACCACGTAGCAACCATGTACTGGTCACGTGACTGATCATGCACTGATCATGTAATTGATCCTGCACTGATCACGTGGCTCATCACGCACTGATCCGTGGCTGATCACACACGTATCACGTGACTGATCATGCACAGATCACGTGACTAATCATGCACTGATCACGTGGCTATCATGCACTGATCACGTGGATATCATGCACTGATCACGTGGCTGATCACACACGTATTACCTGACTGATCATGCACTGATCACGTGGCTATCATGCACTGCTCACGTGGCTGATCATGCATGATCACGCAACTACCATGTACTGGTCACATGACTGATCATGCACTGATCACGTGACTGATCATGCAGTGATCACGTGGCTGTCATGCACTACTCACGTGGCTGATCATGCAATGATCATGTAGCTACCATGTACAGGTCACGTGAATGATCATACACCCATCAGGTGACTGATCATGCACTGATCACGTGGCTATCATGCACTGATCACTAGACTGATCATGCACTGATCACGCCTATATCATGCACTGATCACATGACTGCCCATGCACTGGTCACGTGGATGATCATACACTAATCATGTGACAGATCATGCACTGATCACGTGGCTGATCATGCACTGACCGTGACTGAGCATGGACTGATCACATGACTATCATGTAGTGATCACGTGACTTAATGGCGCTGATCATGTGACTGATCATGCACTGATCATGTTTGCTATCATACACTGATCATGTGCCTCTGGAGGCAATAAACAAAGAGCTGAGTAGGCACGAATCAGTCAGCAGGCAATAATCATGGAACTCAGCTGTGAGGAATCATGCTGCTCAGCTGGCAATAATCAAGCAGCTGAGCAGGCAGGAATTACGCAGCACAGCTGGCAATTGTCAAGCAGATGACAGGCAGGAATCGTGCAGCCCAGCTGGCAATTGTCAAGCAGATGAGCAGACAGTAATCACGCAGCTCAGCAGGCCCAGATCACGTGACTGAGCATGCACTGTTCACGTGGCTGATCATACACTGATCACGTGATTGATCATGCACTGATCACTTGGATATCATGCACTGATCACGTGGCTGATCATACACTGTTCACGTGTCCGACCATGCACTGATCACGTGGCTGATCATACACTGCTCACGTAACTGATCATGCACTGATCACGTGGCTATCATGCACTGATCACGTGGCTGAACATGCACTGTTCACGTGGCTGATCACACACCTGTCACGTGACATATCATGCACTGATCACGTGGAACTCATGCACTGATCACGTGGCTGATCATACTCTGCTCACGAAACTCATCATGCACACATCACGTGGCTATCATGCACTGCTCACGTGGCTCGTCATGGAATGATCACGGCTACCATATACTGGTCACGTGACTGATCATGCACAGATCACGTAAATGATCATGCACCGTTCACGTGACTGATCATGTACTGATCACGTGACTGATCATGCACTGATCACGTGGCTATCATGCTCTGCTCACGTGGCTGATCATGCAACGATCACGTAGCAACCATGTACTGGTCACGTGACTGATCATGCACTGATCATGTAATTGATCATGCACTGATCACGTGGCTCATCATGCACTGATCACGTGGCTGATCACACACGTATCACGTGACTGATCATGCACAGATCACGTGACTAATCATGCACTGATCACGTGGCTATCATGCACTGATCACGTGGATATCATGCACTGATCACGTGGCTGATCACACACGTATCACCTGACTGATCATGCACTGATCACGTGGCTATCATGCACTGCTCACGTGGCTGATCATGCATGATCACGCAACTACCATGTACTGGTCACATGACTGATCATGCACTGATCACGGGACTGATCATGCAGTGATCACGTGGCTGTCATGCACTACTCACGTGGCTGATCATGCAATGATCATGTAGCTACCATGTACAGGTCACGTGAATGATCATACACCCATCAGGTGACTGATCATGCACTGATCACGTGGCTATCATGCACTGATCACTAGACTGATCATGCACTGATCACGCCTATATCATGCACTGATCACATGACTGCCCATGCACTGATCACGTGGATGATCATACACTAATCATGTGACAGATCATGCACTGATCACGTGGCTGATCATGCACTGACACTGTGACTGAGCATGGACTGATCACATGACTATCGTGTAGTGATCACGTGACTTAATGGCGCTGATCATGTGACTGATCATGCACTGATCATGTTTGCTATCATACACTGATCATGTGCCTCTGGAGGCAATAAACAAAGAGCTGAGTAGGCACGAATCAGTCAGCAGGCAATAATCATGGAACTCAGCTGTGAGGAATCATGCTGCTCAGCTGGCAATAATCAAGCAGCTGAGCAGGCAGGAATTACGCAGCACAGCTGGCAATTGTCAAGCAGATGACAGGCAGGAATCGTGCAGCTCAGCTGGCAATTGTCAAGCAGATGAGCAGACAGTAATCACGCAGCTCAGCAGGCCCAGATCACGTGACTGAGCATGCACTGTTCACGTGGCTGATCATACACTGATCACGTGATTGATCATGCACTGATCACTTGGATATCATGCACTGATCACGTGGCTGATCATACACTGTCCACGTGTTTGACCATGCACTGATCACGTGGCTGATCATACACTGCTCACGTAACTGATAATGCACTTATCACGTGGCTATCATGCACTGATCACGTGGCTGAACATGCACTGTTCACGTGGCTGATCACACACCTGTCACGTGACATATCATGCACTGATCACGTGGAACTCATGCACTGATCACGTGGCTGATCATACTCTGCTCACGAAACTCATCATGCACACATCACGTGGCTATCATGCACTGCTCACGTGGTTCGTCATGGAATGATCACGAAGCTACCATATACTGGTCACGTGACTGATCATGCACAGATCACGTAAATGATCATGCACTGTTCACGTGACTGATCATGTACTGATCACGTGACTGATCATGCACTGATCACGTGGCTATCATGCTCTGCTCACGTGGCTGATCATGCAACGATCACGTAGCAACCATGTACTGGTCACGTGACTGATCATGCACTGATCACGTAATTGATCATGCACTGATCACGTGGCTCATCATGCACTGATCCGTGGCTGATCACACACGTATCACGTGACTGGTCATGCACAGATCCGTGACTAATCATGAACTGATCACGTGGCTATCATGCACTGATCACGTGGATATCATGCACTGATCACGTGGCTGATCACACACGTATCACCTGACTGATCATGCACTGATCACGTGGCTATCATGCACTGCTCACGTGGCTGATCATGCATGATCACGCAACTACCATGTACTGGTCACATGACTGATCATGCACTGATCACGTGACTGATCATGCAGTGATCACGTGGCTGTCATGCACTACTCACGTGGCTGATCATGCAATGATCATGTAGCTACCATGTACAGGTCACGTGAATGATCATACACCCATCAGGTGACTGACCATGCACTGATCACGTGGCTATCATGCACTGATCACTAGACTGATCATGCACTGATCACGCCTATATCATGCACTGATCACATGACTGCCCATGCACTGGTCACGTGGATGATCATACACTAATCATGTGACAGATCATGCACTGATCACGTGGCTGATCATGCACTGACACTGTGACTGAGCATGGACTGATCACATGACTATCGTGTAGTGATCACGTGACTTAATGGCGCTGATCATGTGACTGATCATGCACTGATCATGTTTGCTATCATACACTGATCATGTGCCTCTGGAGGCAATAAACAAAGAGCTGAGTAGGCACGAATCAGTCAGCAGGCAATAATCATGGAACTCAGCTGTGAGGAATCATGCTGCTCAGCTGGCAATAATCAAGCAGCTGAGCAGGCAGGAATTACGCAGCACAGCTGACAATTGTCAAGCAGATGACAGGCAGGAATCGTGCAGCTCAGCTGGCAATTGTCAAGCAGATGAGCAGACAGTAATCACGCAGCTCAGCAGGCCCAGATCACGTGACTGAGCATGCACTGTTCACGTGGCTGATCATACACTGATCACGCGATTGATCATGCACTGATCACTTGGATATCATGCACTGATCACGTGGCTGATCATACACTGTTCACGTGTTTGACCATGCACTGATCACGTGGCTGATCATACACTGCTCACGTAACTGATAATGCACTTATCACGTGGCTATCATGCACTGATCACGTGGCTGAACATGCACTGTTCACGTGGCTGATCACACACCTGTCACGTGACATATCATGCACTGATCACCTGGAACTCATGCACTGATCACGTGGCTGATCATACTCTGCTCACGAAACTCATCATGCACACATCACGTGGCTATCATGCACTGCTCACGTGGTTCGTCATGGAATGATCACGAAGCTACCATATACTGGTCACGTGACTGATCATGCACAGATCACGTAAATGATCATGCACTGTCCACGTGACTGATCATGTACTGATCACGTGACTGATCATGCACTGATCACGTGGCTATCATGCTCTGCTCACGTGGCTGATCATGCAACGATCACGTAGCAACCATGTAGTGGTCTCGTGACTGATCATGCACTGATCATAATTGATCCTGCACTGATCACGTGGCTCATCACGCACTGATCCGTGGCTGATCACACACGTATCACGTGACTGGTCATGTACAGATCCCGTGACTAATCATGCACTGATCACGTGGCTATCCTGCACTGATCACGTGGATATCATGCATTGATCACGTGGCTGATCACACACGTATCACCTGACTGATCATGCACTGATCACGTGGCTATCATGCACTGCTCACGTGGCTGATCATGCGATGATCACGCAACTACCATGTACTGGTCACATGACTGATCATGCACTGATCACGTGACTGATCATGCAGTGATCACGCGGCTGTCATGCACTACTCACGTGGCTGATCATGCAATGATCATGTAGCTACCATGTACAGGTCACGTGAATGATCATACACCCATCAGGTGACTGATCATGCACTGATCACGTGGCTATCATGCACTGATCACTAGACTGATCATGCACTGATCATGTCTATATCATGCACTGATCACATGACTGCCCATGCACTGGTCATGTGGATGATCATACACTAATCATGTGACAGATCATGCACTGATCACGTGGCTGATCATGCACTGACACTGTGACTGAGCATGGACTGATCACATGACTATCGTGTAGTGATCACGTGACTTAATGGCGCTGATCATGTGACTGATCATGCACTGATCATGTTTGCTATCATACACTGATCATGTGCCTCTGGAGGCAATAAACAAAGAGCTGAGTAGGCACGAATCAGTCAGCAGGCAATAATCATGGAACTCAGCTGTGAGGAATCATGCTGCTCAGCTGGCAATAATCAAGCAGCTGAGCAGGCAGGAATTACGCAGCACAGCTGACAATTGTCAAGCAGATGACAGGCAGGAATCGTGCAGCCCAGCTGGCAATTGTCAAGCAGATGAGCAGACAGTAATCACGCAGCTCAGCAGGCCCAGATCACGTGACTGAGCATGCACTGTTCACGTGGCTGATCACACACTGATCACGTGATTGATCATGCACTGATCACTTGGATATCATGCACTGATCACGTGGCTGATCATACACTGTTCACGTGTCTGACCATGCACTGATCACGTGGCTGATCATACACTGCTCACGTAACTGATAATGCACTTATCACGTGGCTATCATGCACTGAATACGTGGCTGAACATGCACTGTTCACGTGGCTGATCACACACCTGTCACGTGACATATCATGCACTGATCACCTGGAACTCATGCACTGATCACGTGGCTGATCATACTCTGCTCACGAAACTCATCATGCACACATCACGTGGCTATCATGCACTGCTCACGTGGTTCGTCATGGAATGATCACGAAGTTACCATATACTGGTCACGTGACTGATCATGCACAGATCACGTAAATGATCATGCACTGTTCACGTGACTGATCATGTACTGATCACGTGACTGATAATGCACTGATCACGTGGCTATCATGCTCTGCTCACGTGGCTGATCATGCAACGATCACGTAGCAACCATGTAGTGGTCACGTGACTGATCATGCACTGATCATGTAATTGATCCTGCACTGATCACGTGGCTCATCACGCACTGATCCGTGGCTGATCACACACGTATCACGTGACTGGTCATGTACAGATCCCGTGACTAATCATGCACTGATCACGTGGCTATCCTGCACTGATCACGTGGATATCATGCACTGATCACGTGGCTGATCACACACGTATCACCTGACTGATCATGCACTGATCACGTGGCTATCATGCACTGCTCACGTGGCTGATCATGCGATGATCACGCAACTACCATGTACTGGTCACATGACTGATCATGCACTGATCACGTGACTGATCATGCAGTGATCACGTGGCTGTCATGCACTACTCACGTGGCTGATCATGCAATGATCATGTAGCTACCATGTACAGGTCACGTGAATGATCATACACCCATCAGGTGACTGACCATGCACTGATCACGTGGCTATCATGCACTGATCACTAGACTGATCATGCACTGATCACGCCTATATCATGCACTGATCACATGACTGCCCATGCACTGGTCACGTGGATGATCATACACTAATCATGTGACAGATCATGCACTGATCACGTGGCTGATCATGCACTGACACTGTGACTGATCATGGACTGATCACATGACTATCGTGTAGTGATCACGTGACTTAATGGCGCTGATCATGTGACTGATCATGCACTGATCATGTTTGCTATCATACACTGATCATGTGCCTCTGGAGGCAATAAAAAAAGAGCTGAGTAGGCACGAATCAGTCAGCAGGAAATAATCATGGAAATCAGCTGTGAGGAATCATGCTGCTCAGCTGGCAATAATCAAGCAGCTGAGCGGGCAGGAATTACGCAGCACAGCTGACAATTGTCAAGCAGATGACAGGCAGGAATCGTGCAGCTCAGCTGGCAATTGTCAAGCAGATGAGCAGACAGTAATCACGCAGCTCAGCAGGCCCAGATCACGTGACTGAGCATGCACTGTTTACGTGGCTGATCATACACTGATCACGTGATTGATCATGCACTGATCACTTGGATATCATGCACTGATCACGTGGCTGATCATACACTGTTCACGTGTCTGACCATGCACTGATCACGTGGCTGATCATACACTGCTCACGTAACTGATAATGCACTTATCACGTGGCTATCATGCACTGAATACGTGGCTGAACATGCACTGTTCACGTGGCTGATCACACACCTGTCACGTGACATATCATGCACTGATCACCTGGAACTCATGCACTGATCACGTGGCTGATCATACTCTGCTCACGAAACTCATCATGCACACATCACGTGGTTATCATGCACTGCTCACGTGGTTCGTCATGGAATGATCACGGCTACCATATACTGGTCACGTGACTGATCATGCACAGATCACGAAATGATCATGCACTGTTCACGTGACTGATCATGTACTGATCACGTGACTGATAATGCACTGATCACGTGGCTATCATGCTCTGCTCACGTGGCTGATCATGCAACGATCACGTAGCAACCATGTAGTGGTCTCGTGACTGATCATGCACTGATCATGTAATTGATCCTGCACTGATCACGGGGCTCATCACGCACTGATCCGTGGCTGATCACACACGTATCACGTGACTGGTCATGTACAGATCCCGCGACTCATGGACTGATCACGTGGCTATCCTGCACTGATCACGTGGATATCATGCACTGATCACGTGGCTGATCACACACGTATCACCTGACTGATCATGCACTGATCACGTGGCTATCATGCACTGCTCACGTGGCTGATCATGCGATGATCACGCAACTACCATGTACTGGTCACATGACTGATCATGCACTGATCACGTGACTGATCATGCAGTGATCACGTGGCTGTCATGCACTACTCACGTGGCTGATCATGCAATGATCATGTAGCTACCATGTCACGGAATGATCATACACCCATCAGGTGACTGATCATGCACTGATCACGTGGCTATCATGCACTGATCACTAGACTGATCATGCACTGATCACGCCTATATCATGCACTGATCACATGACTGCCCATGCACTGGTCACGTGGATGATCATACACTAATCATGTGACAGATCATGCACTGATCACGTGGCTGATCATGCACTGACACTGTGACTGAGCATGGACTGATCACATGACTATCGTGTAGTGATCACGTGACTTAATGGCGCTGATCATGTGACTGATCATGCACTGATCATGTTTGCTATCATACACTGATCATGTGCCTCTGGAGGCAATAAACAAAGAGCTGAGTAGGCACGAATCAGTCAGCAGGCAATAATCATGGAACTCAGCTGTGAGGAATCATGCTGCTCAGCTGGCAATAATCAAGCAGCTGAGCAGGCAGGAATTACGCAGCACAGCTGACAATTGTCAAGCAGATGACAGGCAGGAATCGTGCAGCTCAGCTGGCAATTGTCAAGCAGATGAGCAGACAGTAATCACGCAGCTCAGCAGGCCCAGATCACGTGACTGAGCATGCACTGTTCACGTGGCTGATCATACACTGATCACGTGATTGATCATGCACTGATCACTTGGATATCATGCACTGATCACGTGGCTGATCATACACTGTTCACGTGTCTGACCATGCACTGATCACGTGGCTGATCATACACTGCTCACGTAACTGATAATGCACTTATCACGTGGCTATCATGCACTGAATACGTGGCTGAACATGCACTGTTCACGTGGCTGATCACACACCTGTCACGTGACATATCATGCACTGATCACCTGGAACTCATGCACTGATCACGTGGCTGATCATACTCTGCTCACGAAACTCATCATGCACACATCACGTGGCTATCATGCACTGCTCACGTGGTTGTCATGGAATGATCACGGCTACCATATACTGGTCACGTGACTGATCATGCACAGATCACGTAAATGATCATGCACTGTTCACGTGACTGATCATGTACTGATCACGTGGCTGATCATGCACTGATCACGTGGCTATCATGCACTGATCACTGGACTGATCATGCACTGATCACGTGGCTGATCATGCACTGATCACGTGGATATCATGCACTGATCACGTGGCTGATCATGCACTGATCACGTGGCTGATCATGCACTGATCACGTACTGATCATGTACTGATCACGTGACTGATCATGCACTGATCAATGGCTATCATGCACTGATCACTGCTGATCATACTGATCAAGTGGCTGATCACACATCACGTGACTGATCATGCACTGATCACGTGGCATCATGCACTGATCACGTGGCTGATCATACTGATCACGTGACTGATCATGCACTGATCACGGCTGATCATGCACTGACACGGTTGATCATGCACTGATCACAGCTATCATACTGATCACGTGACTGACTGCACTGATCACGTGACTGATCATGCACTGATCACGTGACTGATCATGCACTGATCACGTGACTGATCATGCACTGA